>NW_026068017.1:5959685-5968604 GCF_014885135.2 Alexandromys fortis | reverse complement strand
GCATAAAAGTAGGCTTCATTCATTACCTTCCATCATCTGGGCCTCCAAGTGAAACCAAGTATAAATCATTGGGCGAAAAGGCCAGGGCTTCGATTTTCCCCTTGTGCAGGGACAGCCGAGCAATCAGCTCTCTCTTCTTATAGTCCCACAGAATGATGTCTGCCTGAGGGGCGAGAGACACTGTCAGATCCTAGACACCCCTAGAACCTGAGGGGTGACTGCCTCTCTTGGTGAGAAATACTCAGTGAAGCCACTGCCCCATGTTATACCGTGTGGTAGAAACATGACAGACAGCAGCAAAGTCTAAGCAGATTTAAGCTAAGCGTTTGCAGTCACCAGCCACAGCATCTGGTACCAGGATGCCAGAGGCTTTCAGGGACAGCTTGATGGGCTGATGAGAGAAGGCAAAGGGTGATGGGAGGACGAGTGTGCACACAGAGCTAGGAAGTCTGGCAGCTCTTCTAGGGAGGCACCTTTAAGAAAGTCAGTCCAGTGAATTCTTTGCATTTTATTCACCTTGAACCCCATGAACGTGACTTGTCCAGAGGCGATATAATCTCCTTCCTTGGAGATGGCCACACAGGAGACGTTGTTACCATGCCCGTGGAGGAATTTCTGCTCATTAGTGTTTATTGCCTGGATGAGGACAGTGCAGCCCAGGGGATAGATCAGGTGCTCCTGGTCAGGGTGGCATTTGAGACCATTGGGAACGTGTCCTAAAAGAGAGAGATTCGAAATAATTATAGCCAATAAACAATAATAACTATAACCGGGTGCAGATGTGGATGTGGCTGGTCGTTTTGTTGTTGTTTGTTCGTTGTTTAATCACAGTACACAAGACAACACTCTTGAAATAAACCTTTATTGAACTGGGACACACGTGGAGTAGTAGGTGATTTTATTCCACGAACAAGGAAACTGGTGTAGCACGTCTCTCCTCAGACTTTGATGTACCTAAAGCTCCGCACGGGGCCAGTTAAAATGATTCCAGTTTCAGGTTCAGAGTGAGCTAGGGCTCTTCCTTTCCAGTCGGCTTACAAGGGATGCTGATGTTGTCTGGAAACATCGCTTTGGACAGCAAAGCCCTAGGGCAGGTTCTCTAATCCTGAGAGGCATGGGTGTACAGGGCACAGGCAGCTTGTTGGGGGATGGCCCATAGACACAGGGAGAATGTCAGTACTTATTGCAAACACTTGAAGACTAAAGTTTTGGTTATTTCACTTGTTATGATGGCCTCCAGGCTCATTCATCATCACGCAAATGGCATGATGCCCTTCTTTTAAAAGGCCGAACAGCATCACAGTGTATCTGTGTGCATCTCACGTTTTCTTTATCCATTCATCTGTTGATGAGCATTTGGGTCATTCCTTTATCTTGGCTACTGTACATGATGCTGCAATGAACATGGGAATTTAGATACTACTTCAAAAAGCAATTTCATTTCTTTTGGGATATTTACCCTTTGCTGGCTAGTTTTATGTTAACTTGCTGTGGTTACCTGAGAGGAAGGAACCTCAACTGAAAAAAAAATTCCTCCACAATATCAAGCTGTAGGCAAGCCTATAGAGCATTTTCTTAATTAGTGATTGATGGGGGAGGGCGCAGATCATTGTGTGTGATGTCACTCCTAGGCTGGTGGTCCTGGGTCCTATAAGAAAGCAGGCTGAACAAGCCATGAGGAGCAAGCTAGTAAACAGTACACCCTCCGTGGCTTCTGCATCAGCTCGTGCCTCCTGGTTCCTACCCTGTTTTTCCTGTCCTGACTTCTTTCGATGATGAACAGTGGTATGGAACTGTAAGCCAAATAAACCCTTTCCCCCCCCCCAGGTTGCTTTTAGATCGTGGTGTTTCATCACTGCAATGATAACCCTAACAAAAACATACCCCACAGTGGTATTACTAGACCATATGGCAGCACTGCCTGCCTGCCTGCCTGCCTGCCTGCCTTCCTTCCTTCCTTCCTTCCTTCCTTCCTTCCTTCCTTCCTTCCTCCCTCTTTCTCTCTCTCTTTCTTTCTCTCTTTCTTTCTTTCTTTCTTTCTTTCTTTCTTTCTTTCAGACAGGGTCTTATGCTGGGTGGTGATGGCACATGCTTTTAATCCCAGCACTCGGGAAACAGAGACAGACAAATCTCTGAGTTTAAGACCAGCCTGGTCTACAGAGTGAGTTCCAGGACAAGCACCAAAGCAACAGAGAAACCCTGTCTTAAAAAAAAAAAACACATACAAAAGACCCAACAACAAAACTATGTAATTCCTGTTCCTGGGTGTACTGGAACTTGATATGTACATAGATCAAGCTGACCAGGGAGAGTTTAAAGCCTCTGCCTCCCCAGGGCTGGGATTAAAGGTATGTGCCACCATGCCCTGGCCCCCTTTTTATGAAGTTCTTATGAAAGTAGAGTTAATATCTTTCATCTATTCCTGCTAAGACTATATAATTTTGTTCCTAATTTCGGGCTCTTTATAAACATTCGGATGGCTACCCATATGGTAAAGGTAAAATAAGATCACTGTTTCACACTGCACGTGAATAACACCTTCCAGGTGGATCCAAGGTCTAAATGTGAAAAACAGGACCTAATGTTTATACAGATGTAGGAGATGACATTATAAACCAGGCACAAAAACCAGCGAAGGCTGATTATTTATCCAGTTGTGTTTAAGACTGACTCTCTAGCTACAAAAGGTGAATGAAAAGCCCAGACCAGAAGGGATTCATAATATAGAGAGATTATACGTGATTCTCCTTTAATAAGCAAAGAGCTTCTACAAAGCAATAAGAAAAACGAACATGCACCAACAGTGGCAGCAAAAATGAGCAAGGAACATGAATGGGAAATTTATACCAAAGAAAAACGGGTAAGCATGTGAAAAGATGACCTCTTATTTGGGGGTTAGAGTTAGGTTGGGGTTAGGGTTGAGGTTTGGGTTAGTGCTATGGTTGGGGTTGGCGTTAGTGTTTGAGTAGGGGTTGCTTTGGGGATTGGATTGATTTGGGGGTTGGAGTTGGGCTTGGAGTCAAGGTCCGATATGTGGTGGTTTAAAGATAATCTCCATAGGCTCAAATATTTGAATGTTTGTTTTCCATTTGTGGAACTGTTTAGGAAGGATTAGGAGGTGTGGCCTTTTTGGAGTGGGTGTGGCCTTGTTTGAATAGGTGTGTTGCTGGGTGTGGGCTTCAAGATTTCAAAATCCCACACAGGCACAGTCTCTTTGTCTGTCTACTTCTTGCAGATAAGATATAAACCCCCAGTTACTGCAGTCAGTGCCATGCCAGCCTGTTTCCTATCATTCTCCCTCCCATGATGGTCATGGATTCACCTTCTGAAACTGTGTGCAAGCCCCCAGTTAAATGCTTTCTTATGTAAGCTGCCTTGGTCATGATGTCACTTTGTAGCAACAGAACAGTATTGTCTTATTGCCATGACAGGCTCGTTCATGCTGCTTGTTAGTAGAATGTGGACTTTGGGACTTTGTATCAGGACAGAAGATGCATTCTGTAAGCAAGACTTCCTGGGCCATTCTCATAGGAGCATGGAAGATAGTTGTGCTGAGTGCCATGTGGACTATGAAGGCCCAGCTCAAGAACTTTTAGAGGAGAGTAATATTAGTGAATGGACTAGAGACTGTTTTTGCGACTTTTTGGCAAAGAATATTGCTGCTTTTTGCTCTTGTTCTAAGACTCTTCCAGAGGCTAAATTGAAGAGTTCTGGATGACTGTCTAGAAGATTTCAAGACAACTTAGTATTGACTATGTCATGCTGTTATTAGTGTGGTCACTCTTATACAGATCTATAAAGAAAAAGAGAAAGTGGGACAAAAAGAAATACAACATGTACACATGAGGAGAAAAAGAGCATCAGGAAAAGGGATGTTGGAGTAAGTCCTGTGCTCAAGGACGTGAAGACAGGCCTGATGCTAAATGGGATGGAGGGAGTGGTACCTTCAGGCTAATATCCTCCCCCAGCTAATCAGCAACTCACAAAAAGGAATGGTAATGTATATTCTGTGTCATTGGGTGTTGGAGTATGCAATTTGCTTTTGATTTTACAGAAGTTCACAGTGAAGAGATTGCCTCGAGGCTCAGGAGAGACTTTGGACCTTTAAACAGTGTCAAGACTGTGGAACTCTGTGGAGATTTTTGGAGTTATGCAAATGCATTTGCATGATGATATGACTACTAAGTCTATTCGGGGCCAAAGAACGGGATGTAGTGTTTTGAATGAGACTAGCTCCATGGGCTTATATGTCTGAATGCTTGGTCCCTAGTTTGTGGAACAGTTTTTGGAACATTTAGAAGGTTGCCCTTGTTGAAGAAGATGTGTCACTGTGGGTAGGCTTTGAGGTTTGAAAGCCCATGCCAGGAACAATCTCTCGCTCTCTCTGCCTACTGCTTATGGATAAGATATAAGCTCCCAGCTACAGCGCTGTGCCTACCTACCTCCTGCCATTCTCTCCACCACGATGGTCATGGACTTACCCTCTGAAACTATAAGCAATCCCCCAGTTAAATGCTTACTTTTATAAGTTGCCTTGCTGGCAGTTATCTCTTAACAGCAATAGAACAGCTAAGACAGGTGTGCATGTCTTCAGTTACATAGTGTCTTAGTTGGTGCTTCTATTGCTGTGAAGAGACGCCATAACTGTGATAAACATATAACACAAACATATTCAGGGGTTGCTCACAGTCCACTGTCATCGTGGCGGGAAGCAGGGCAGCAGGCAGGCAGACATGGGGCTGGGAAGGTAGCTGAGAGCGCTACCTCCAGATCGGACAGCAGCAGGTGTGAGACCAGAAAAACTGAGGCTGAAAAAGATTCCATTCTTGTGCCGGGATCCTTTGGGACTTCGAACTTCACCCCAACCCCTGAGAAAAGCCAGGAGCTGCCATGAGGCCCCTTCTAGGGGAAGTATTAGTTAATGGAAAAACCTGAGACACTCGGAAACTGCTGACTGCCACCCATACCCCCACCCGTGGTTACACAAAAGATATTGACTACCTAAGGTACCCTATCGATTGAGTAACAATGGACCAATCAGATAAGTTTTCAGACAGCCCTTTTGGCTAGCAAAGGGTCAGCAGATGTCCCCAGGATGTGACCAGGGGACAGTTACTTTGGGAGAACAACGCCCCCCCCCAGGCAAGAACAGCCTATCAGAAAATAACAGCTAAGCCTTACCTAACCTTTAGCCAATTGTGATATAGGATAAGCAATTTTGTACTTTGAAATTGTAATCTTGTGACTGCTTTGTTGTTTCTGTCTTTTAAAGCCCCTTTGAAAACAATAGTAGATGGGGTCCTCTTTCCCTCCATCTGCCGAGTCAGACTGTGAGGCAGGGGATCTGTGTTAGCTCGTGTAAATAAACAAAACCTTGCTTTTGTATTCGGAAAAGTGTGGCGGTCTTCTTAGGGGTCTCAGGATTTAGGCACAACACAGGAAAAGACTGAGAACACCGGGCCTAATTTGAGCATCTGAGATCACAAAGCCCACTCCCAGTGACATACTTTTTCCAAATGAGGAGACATCTACTCCAACAAGGCCACGCCTCCTAATAGTGCCACTCCGTATGGGCCTCTGGAGATCATTTTCTTTGAAACCACCATACATAGTTAAGATTCTTGGTTGCAAACAAAGAGGGTCAACTCTGGCTAAACAGAGCAGAAAAGTAACTTCAGGAAAAGAACACAAAATCAATAGGAAGTGTAGAAAAATATATGTGTAAAGTGGACAGCGGTAATGAGAAAGCAAGACCACACCACAGAACCTAAACATTCCTGATCATAATGCCGGGCAGTCAAGTCAACATTTGACACCCACAGTGTGTGCATGTGTGTGCAGGCAAGTCTGAGGCTGATAAAGGATATCTTTTTCTATGTCTATCCACCTTATTTTTCAGTGAATGCAGAACATACTGATTGGTTAGACTGACTCTGGGGATCTGTTTGTCTCCTCCCCCAACACTCTGGTCCTAGGGTTACAGATGTCCACCACTGTGCCCAGTTTTTTATGTGACAGCTGAAGACCCAAACTCAGGGTCCTGATGGTTGCACCGCAATCACTTTACCAATGAAGCCAAGGCCTCTTCCTAAAGGTGTTGCAATTTCTACTTCTAGCAATTGTAGACGGAAACTCCTTGTTCTCACCTTCATAAGTATGATTCACATATTTAGCCTTTGCTAATTGAAGAAATAGTGATGTCACTTTTAATAACACTTTTAGGTTTTTAGCAAATAGCCATTTATTGTTATTATTATTATTATTATTATTACCATTATCTATTTCAGCAGTTTAGCTTTTTTATTTTTGGTTTTTCGAGACAGGGTTTTTCTGTAACTTTGGAGCCTGTCCTGGAACTAGCTCTTGTAGTCTAGGCTGGCCTCGAACTCACAGAGATCCACCTGCCTCTGCCTCCTGAGTGCTGGGATTAAAGGTGTGCACCACCACCACCCCACCTGAGTTTAGCTTTTTATAGAGAGCCAGAAAATAAGTATTTTAGACTTTTTGAATTATATGGTCTCTGTTGCTGCTACTCATCTCTTCTAGTATAGTGTGAAAGTAGTCATAGACAACACCTAAATAAAGGACATGGCTGAGTTACAATAAAACTTTATTTACAAAACACACAGTGGGACAAATCCGTGTAAATGGAGACTGCTCATTTGTTTCCCAGCTGCCCAGACCTGAAATAACCACACAGAAACTATATCAATTGCAACGCTGCTTGACCAATGACTCTAGTGTATTCCTGGCTAGCTCTTACATCTTTAACTTATTTCTATTATTTTGTATTTTATCACGAGGCTTGTGGTCACTGGCAAGGTTTGGGTGTGTCTGTCTCCTGCAACTACATGGCATCTCTCTGACTCCACCTACTCTCTTCTCATCTATCTGCTTGGAATTCCCACCTTGCCTTATTCTGCTCTGCAATAGGCCCAAAGCAGTTTTTTTTTTTTATTATTAACCAATGGCCTTACAGCACACAGAGGGGATCCCACATCAAATCTAGCCTGCAGATTCCTGACCAATTTGTGGCTGCTGCTGTTTCTAACTTATAAGAGCTCTGGACATAATGGAAAATCAGTTAAATGTGACCGAACTCAATAGCTACAGTCTGATGTTTTCATAGCCAACACGATTATATTTGGTCTGTTTACATGATAAATTCATGTCAAAGTACAATACCTAGAACTGAAGAATACAGCTACATATACACCATTGCGTTCAAATTCAAGTTTAGCACTTTAACAGTTACGATGAGCTCTATTGCCACTTTGCTTTGCTTTCAGCTTCTTTTTTTTTTTTTTTTGGAGGGACAGGGTCTCATTTTGCAGCTCTAGCTGCCCTAGAACTCACTATGTAGACCAGGCTGGCCTCAAACTTACAGAGATCCACTAGCCTCTGCCTCTCAAGTGCTGGGGTTAAAGGTGTAGGCCATCACGCCCAGCTCGCTTTCAATTTTGGATTAATTCCATGGAAACTATAAGCTCCATTACCTAGTGGTTAAGGCCTCTGACCTCTGAGTCCAGGTTCTTTTTCCTGTCCTTCCAGTCCTGAAATTTCTGCAAACTATTTTGTGGTGATATTTTATGATCTAACAAATAAAGCTTTGCCAGAAGATCAGAGTACAGAGCTAGCCTTACTAGTTAGCCATGGAGGCCAGGCAGTGGTAGCAACCACCTTTAATCCCAGGGCTAAGGGAACAGACAGGTCTCTGTTAGTTCAAGGCCACCCTGGGCTACAGGAGAATGATCTAGTCTAAAAGAGAAACAGAGCCAGATGGTGGTGAAGAGGGAGGAGACAGGAGCTCATTGCAGCCATCTGAGGATGCAGTCTGAGGACAGGATCACCCCTTTGGTTTGGGCATTGGCGGAGGTAAGAACCCTAGTGGGCTGGCTGCTCTGCTTCTCTGATCTTCAGCATTCACCCCCTGATAGCTAACTCCGAGTTTTTATTATTAAGACCAATTTGAATTCATGCTACACCATTTGCTATTTACTAAGTAAGCTTTACGGTCTCTATTTCTCCCTGTTCTCCTATCCTGATTTCTTGGAATCATCTATACCTCAATCCTCAGCCACTGGTTCCTACCCAGTTTTAAGGACTATCTAAGCTCAAAGAGGTCACTCTTTCCTTGATGTCTTTCAAGTCTTCAATAAATGCTTTCTCCCACAGGCTTAAGAGATGTCTCATCAAAAAGTTAAGAGTTCATACACTGTTCTTGCAGAGGACTGGAACTCACTTCCCAGGACACATTATCAGTGGGCTCACAACCACCTGTAACTCCACCTTCATGAAATCTCATGCCCTCTTCTGGCCTTCAAGTGCAACTGCACTTACATGCCCACCCCCACCTCCACCTCATAGACATAATTAAAAATATAGTAGGGAACTGGAGAGTTGGCTCAGCAGTTAAGATCACTGGCTTCTTTTCAAAAGGACTCAGGTTTGATCCCTAGCACTCTGGTCATGGAGCTCACACTGGTCTGTAACTCTAGCCCCAGGAGATCCGATGCTGTTTTCTGGCCTTCTTGGGCACAACTCACCGACATGCAAAACATTCACACAACGTTAAAAAAAAAAAAAAAACAACCTTTCATCCAGACTTTAATAAAACGTTTCCAATTCCCTCTTCTGAGAGCTAGTTAGTAGGTGTTTAAGGGTTTCTACTGTTGTGAAGAGACCTACAACAATGGCAACTCTTATAAAGGAAAACCATTTCATTGGAGTGGCTTGCATTTTAAGAGGTTTAGTCCAGGGCTGGAGAGATGGTTCAGTGGTTAAGAGCATTGCCTGCTCTTCCAAAGGTCCTGAGTTCAATTCCCAGCAACCACATGATGGCTCACAACCAACTGTAAAGAGGTCTGGTGCCCTCTTCTGGCCTTCAGGCATACAGACAGAATATTGTATACATAATAA
>NW_026068017.1:5930594-5958706 GCF_014885135.2 Alexandromys fortis | reverse complement strand
GGGGGGGGCGCAATTTGGTCCCTGGATGTGGCGCTTTATCGGAGCTGTTATCCCATTCCAATTTCTGAGGATCGGGAGTGAGACCAAGATCATCATCCCGGGGCTGGTGTTGCCCGGCTAGGCTCTTTGCCACGGTCCCCGCTACTCTCAGGTGCTACCAAGTCAGAGTCTCATTGCCCCTGGGGTATCATGGATACTGCAAGCCTCACCATTGAAGCCGATCACAGCCTCAAGCTCCAGTTCAGCCACGTCGGTCTCGGGTAAAATGTGTTCTTCCATCGAGGAGAATTTCAGCTCATTGATTTCCCAACTTCAGGGAGCAGCGTCTACTGGTCGTTATGGTAACTGGCGCACGCACGCGTGCTATGTTTACGCTCGTGCAGAACACCAGCCCGCTGAGTTCAAATTGATTTACCTTTTGCAAATATAGGAAGGGCTTCCTTCTTATTTTTTTCATTCATTTTAGGAATTTAGGTGGCAGGTGAACACTAAATATGCAGAATGAATTCCCTCGTCTCCCGTGTAAAAGTCAGCGACTTTTGTCTTAACTATAAAATTAAGCCCCTTATGATGATTATTAAAAATAATTGAACACAGAATTGCCTCTGATGGGTAGTCTGTTACAAAAAAAAATCGTGGAATTGATATTACCTTGTAAAAGAAAAATTTAAAAAAGACTTTAAAAGTTTTAGAACGGTATGCATCTATTGTTATGTATGTAAGTATATACGTTGCTTATATGTATATTTCCTGCTACAAACTTCCAAATGCCGGGCTTTCAGGTGCGAGCTATCACACCGGGCTTGTTTTGTTGTTTTTCAATCAGAAAAAAAAAAATGCGAAGAACTTCGAGAGCAGGGGTCTTGATCGCTTCCATTCCTGGGAAAAGGTTTTGAGTCTGTTCAACAACGTAACCATTTTCCTTGCGTCCAGCAGTTCATGTGAATTAACGAAAATCGATCGTTTCAATCCACTGTTCCCCCCAAGGGTGAGTTTTGGTTGGCGTCGTTCTGAGGTTCCTGACACACGTTTCAATTAGCAAACTCTGGGCTCGGGTCGCGCACCTTCCGAACTGCGGGGAATGAGCCGCGCGGGCCGCCGTAGTCAGCTGGTGCGAGCAGGAAGTGTCCCAGCTGCGGGCCGAGACTGCACCATGGCCCCAGACCCCTGGTGAGTTGCTTGTGCTGGCAGTAGTTCCTGATGGGACTTGGGGGTGGAAGTGGCTCCCAGGGACTCGCACAGACCCTGGCCATCGTTGAACTTGAGGCTGGCGGCTTTTAGGGATGAGCAAAGCGGGTGAGGATCCTCCCCTGCTGTGGGGACTCAGCCACATCCCGCCTCCCCGGTGCAAACTCGGTCGTCAGAGCGGGAGACAGTAACCTGGGGGGGAGCTAAGACTTGAACAGAATCGAGTGTTTCCCCCGCCTTCTGCGGGGGCTTCTCGCCCGTCCTGCTTGTGCAGACTCCCCTGGTTCCTGTAAAAGTGAAGTAGAAACCTTTTAGTGGGATGTCCCTTCCTTCACCCATCAACCCCCTGAAAGGGAAGAAACCGAGGTTCAGACTCCATGGTCACCAGCTAGTTAGTGGTTAGCCGGGCATAGGTGTTATGGGCTCTTCACAAAAATATTTGTAGTAATCTGGGAGGGAAATTTGCACTTGTGGTAGGCATTTTACCCTTTCCTGCGTCAGTTTCCTGAAGACTTATGTCAGCAAGAATTAGTGCAGAAATCTGCACCCGATGAGGGCCATTGCTTCAGCAGTGAAGCTCCAAGGACAGACTGATGAAAAATAGCTTTATCCAAGGAACACATTGCTATACAGTCTTGACCTTCCTGTTTCACAATTTATACCATTATATTTCGATAAAGTTCTTGTTGGAGAATATGCCTTATGTTGTTGTTTCTGGTACAGTTTATGATTGTTCGATGGCAGAGAATTTTGAATATTAGGAGAGCGGATCCCAAGGTTAGAGTTAGAGTTACCTAGGGATCTAGGCTGTTTGGGCTAGTTGCTGAAATTTTCGTGGGTTTTGTTTGTTTGTTTTGTTTTGGTTTGGTTGTCTCAGGGAGCCCAAGCTGACCTTAAGTTCTTGATCTGTTACTTCAGTCTCCTAAGTGGTGTGACTGCATGCTGCCACCACGTCCAGCCAATTGCTGAATATAACTTCTTCTTCTTCTTCTTCTTCTTCTTCTTCTTCTTCTTCTTCTTCTTCTTCTTCTTCTTCTTCTTCTTCTTCTTCTTCTTCTCCTCCTCCTCCTCCTCCTCCTCCTCCTCCTCCTCCCCCTCCTCCTCCTCCTCCTCCTCCTCCTTCTTCTCCTTTTTTTTTTTTTTTTTTTGGCCCCATCAAGTTTCAACAATTGTCCACATCCCTGGTAGAAAATTTAGAGACTACTGAGTATCATCTGCAGGAAAGAAAATAAATAGCACCTTTGTCATTTGGAAACAACCAATGTTAACTTTTCCCCAATGCATTTCTTGTTTGAATCTTTATTTGCATGTATTTTACACAACAGGGAGCATTTCTCTATATCATTAACTCGTCTTAAAAACGTGATTTTTCCATGCATATCAGTACATCATCTGAACGTTCATAACTTATTTCAGCTTTAGCTCAGTGGTCGAGCTTACCATACGCAAGGCCTTGAGCTTGGTCCCTAGCAAGACAAGAAAGCTTTCTACTGTCGAATGAGAAAGCCACTGAGTTAAACAATGGAGACTAACAGTAAAAGAGTTCAAACGCTTCAGTGTTTGGGGGTACAATTCTCCTGTAAGTTTGATCTGGGCCAGGCTCTAAAGAAACTAACCTCCGCTCAGCTGTCCTGTTGAAATGGACCCTCCTACCTACCAGGGCCATTGCTTGGCCAGACATGCTTTCTTCCATTCATCTTTGCTTGTGCCATGTGCCTTCCACAGTTTTTAGATTTTGCTCCTCCTTCCCATACGGATGTCTGCTTGAGTCTGAAGTCAGCCCAAGATGTCCTCTTGTGGCCCAGCCCTTCTGAGCACCTCTGACATCAGTAATCTTTCCCATTCCCTAACCCTAGAGCTACTTACTTTAGGGCTTGTATTTGACAGGAAAATGCCTTGTTCACATGAGCACAAGAGTCCCTTCTTCTCAGGAGCAGACGGGTACAAGAGATGAGATGTATGTGCACACATGTGTTTTCTGAGAATTAGAAAGCGAAAATGCTGTGATCAGGAAAACTCTGGGTGCTAGTAGGAGCTTATTTGAATTTTGTTTTTTGGGGGGGTAAGGTTTCTCTGTGTAGCCCTGGTTTTGTGGACCAGGCTGACCTCTAACTCACTGAGATCCGCTTGCCTCTGTTTCCTGAGTGCTGGGCTTAAAGGCATGTGCCACCACTGCCCAGAAATCTTTTTTTTTTAAGACGTTTATTTTTTATTTTAAGTGTACGGGTGTTTTGCCTTCATGTGTGTCTGTGCCTCATGCTTGCCTGGTACCCTAGAGGCTAGAAGAGGGTGTGATACAGTTGTAGATGGCCTTGTGGGTGCTGGGAATCACACCCAGGTTCTCTGGAAGAGCAGCAGTGCTCTGATCCACTGAGCTGTCCCTCCAGCCCCTCATTTGAATCTTTGAAAGCCCCCAACACTGTTGAGTGGCAAGTGGAAGGCTAGTGTTCTGAGGGAACTGTGGTGGGGTTAGGAGTTAGCCAGGCTTCCATGTCCCCTGGAGCGTTTTGCTGCGAATACACAGTTCCTGCTGTCCCTGCTGTGTGAGTTTGGTTGTCAGTTCTCACCTTGCCTTCTCTGATACAGCTCCTCCTGGTCACTGTGTTCCTTTATCTTCCATGTTTCATAGCACAGATCAAATCAACCGCATATTTATTGTCTGCCGTTCTCCTTTCACTGGAATGTTCATTTAAAAACAGGAACTCTGTCCATTTCGTTTATTGCTCTTTTGAGTTGACTGTGCCTGGAACAATGTTTTGTTTAGCATAAGCCCTTCAGCAGTATTTGCTGGCTGTCATACAGAGAAGTGAATGCAGAACCCGGCATAGTGTTGCAGGCCTGCAATCCTAGTATTCAGGATTCAGGAAGGGAAGGCAAGAGAATTACGAGTTCAAGGCTAGCCTGGGTTACATAGGGAGATCCTGTTAAAACAAAAACAATAAACCCACAAAACAAAACAACCCAAACAAAATAACATCAAGTCAAAGGTACAAATGCAAATGTTTTTATCATGTGCATAATAGTAAAGTCCTTGTAAACCCAGATTCTGGGACCAGACACCCTTGGTTGCTGCTCCTTTGTCCCCTCTGAGCAAGTCAGCTCTACCTCTTTTCTTTGTACCTGGTTTCTTCCTATCTAGGTGGAGGAGGCCATGTTCCCTGCCCCACAGTGTTCTTGTGTGGATTAACTGAGTTATCGTTAGTGAAAGCTTTCTGAATGGTGCCTGGTACATACGAAGCACCATTCAGTACATGCTGTTATTATGGTTCTTTCTTTCTTTCTTTCTTTCTTTCTTTCTTTCTTTCTTTCTTTCTTTCTTTCTTTCTTTCTTTCTTTCTTTCTTTCTTTCTTTCCTTCTATAGGGTCTCATTATGTAGCCTGGTCTAGAACTCACAATGTAGACTAGGCTGGCCTTAAACTCACAGAGATCTGCCTGGCTCTGCAGTGCTGGGTTTAAAGACAATACGCCACCACCATTTCCTGGCCAGGATTTTATTTAAAGAACTTTAAACCTCTTTCTCTCTGTATGACTTTGATTTCAGGTTTTCCACATATGATTCTACTTGTCAAATTGCCCAAGAAATTGCTGAGAAAATTCAACAACGAAACCAATGTGAAAGGAGAGGTGAAAAGACACCTAAGGTAATACCGCCGAAGAATTGATGTGCTCGTCTTTGAAGTTTGAAAGCATTTCTAGGTCTGGGGCATGCTGTGTGTGTGTTGTTTTGTGTGCACGTGTGTGCATGTGCGAGTTCATGTGTATAAATCTTTGGAATGTGTTTTGGTATGTTGTATCTAATTTTATTTTTCCCCACTTGGTAAATTATGAATGACTACTGCCCCAAGATATAAAATAGTCTACATTTCATTCACTGACTTTTTATAGAGCTGCAGTGTTGACACTGTGGCAGCTGCTGGCATCATACTCTTGGGTCTGCCTGTGTGTGTTCATGGATGGTTGTGTGCATGTGGAAGCCAGCGGTTGACACTGGCTGTGTGGCTGCTAGGGAATCAAACACTAGTTCTCAGGCCTGCTCATCAAGCCCTGTCCCAGCCTTGTATTTTGTTTACCATAACTCCTTTTCCAATTGTTTTGGCTCCTAGGGAGATCTTATCTCAACAACAAACATAAAACCAGAGTGCAGGTGGTGGTGGTGGCTGTGGCACAGGGTGCTTGCCTTTAATCCACCTTAAATCCCAGCACTCCCAGAGGCAGAGGCAGGCAGCTCTCTGAGTTCAAGGCTAGCCTGGTCAACAAGAGCTAGTTCCAGAACAGCTAGAGAAACCCTGTCTTAAACCCCCTCTCAAAAGATATGCATGCCCCTTTTGCATACCTATCATTTGTCCTATTTTTATTTGTCTTATTTTTCATTATATTCCATTTGTCTTATTTTTTATTGTCATTTGTAATTCTATTTCTTTGTGTTTGAGTTAGGGTATTGCTATGTAGCCCAGATTGGCCTAGAACTTGCTGTGTAGTTCTGGCTAATCTTAAACCATGGTCCTCTGTCTCAGTCCCCTGAGCACTGGTATTGGAGATGTTTGACTTTCAGGGTAATCTTATGAAATATCACTGAAAAAAAATTGGTGTTGTGGCTAATGATCAATAACAAGATTTTGAATAGACATGTAGTGCATTTGTGGATTAAGCAGGGGAGTTTTGACTTTTTTTGGAGGGTGTGGAGCTTCTTCGAGACAGGGTTTCTTTGTGTAACTCCAGCTGTCTTGAACTTGCTCTATAGACCAGGATAGCTTCCAACTCACAGAGCTCCATCTGCCTCTGTCTCCTGCGGGCTGAGTTCAAAGGCATGTGCCACCACTGCTCGACTTGACTTTTTAAATAATCCTTAGTGCTTCCTTCTTATTCACCTTCCATCAGCATCTAGTGCGTGGTTATTGCGGGGCAAAATCAGTCTGCACATTTTTTAGGTTTTGTTGGTATTGCTATTTTTTTTTTTTAAATGTCATTTACTTAGTTAATTAATTAATTCATAGAATCTTATGATATCCAGGCTGGTGTGGAATTCCTGTTGTAGCTAGGCTGGCCCTGGGATCTTTATCCTCTTGCATCTGTCTCCCAAATGCTGATGTAGTAGGTGTGAGCCACCACGTCTATTTTGATCACTGTACTGAATTCTTTTACTTTTTTGGTTTGTTGTTGTTTTCAGACAGGATTTCTCATTGGACCTGGAATTTACCAATATGGGTGGGTTAGATGACTAGCAAGCCCCATAGATCCTTCTGTCCCTACACCCCAGTGCTGGGGTCACCACTGCACCTGGCCTTTTACCTGGGGGCTTGGGGTTCAGACTCAGGTCTTCAGCTTGGGTGGCAAGCACTCTGCTAGCCAAGCCATCTCCCCAGCTCTAAATTGACTCTCTGAATCTTTCCCAAGTAGATTGTTTTCTTTCTGCAATTAATACTTTAATCCCCCTTGAGCCCTTCATATTTCCTTCGTCTTGTTCCTTTAGTAAGAACGTGTAGCTCACAGTTTAAACAGACTGTAGTGTCTATTCTTAGTTGCTCTTCCTGTCTTATTTTTAATTTCCCCACACTGTATTAATCATATGTTTGTTTTCTTTTTAATCAGTAACACCATAGGCTTTCCTCTGAGGTTTTCTAGCACTAAACCATTCTTAACTTGCAAGAATAAATTCTACTTCATGGTAGCATCCTGTCCTTTCAATGCAATTCTGAGTCTGCTGATGTTTGAAAAAGGTTTTGTCATCCTTGAGCAGGGTTGGTGTGAGGTTTTTTTTTTTTTTGTCTGTTTCCAGTTGTTTACGTCAGTGTCTGGGATTGTGTTACCGAAAGTATGAATTGGGTCTTGCAGTTTTTTCTTTGTTCTGAAAGTTTCTGTTTAATTATAACTAAGGTACTTTTGATGACAAAAGATTATTTTCTTTCTTTTCTTGTTTTTTGTTTCTTTTATTTTTTGAGACAGGGTTTGCTGCATAGCCCTGGCAAAGATTATTTTCTTATAAAATATGAAATCTTAATACTAACTAACGATTACCTTTGACATTACAGTAAGTTTCTAGACTATTCTCTTTTTGGGTGAAATTTCATTTTATGACTTGATTTAAACATTTTATTTTATTTTTATGATTTAAACATTTTAAAATTACATTTATTTCTGTGTGTGTGTGTATGTGTTAGGTGTGTGTTTTTTTGATAGAGTAGGTGGGGGGGGGGTATCTTCCTTTGTTGCTCAGGCTGGCCCCAAGTTCCTGGATCCAAGTGGACCTGGTGCTGAAGCCTCACGTGGGGTACAGGTGTAAACTACAGCACCCAACTGGTTATATTTTTTGCTTCTTGTTCTGTTCTCTACTCTTTGAGTACATGGCAGACTGCTTCCTACCAGCCCCCTGTTAACTCCATGGGTGGCTCCTTTGGGTTCCTGGGGTGTTAGAACAAAGCCAGGCCTTTCCTAGCTGCTGGCATCTGACAGTTGCTCATCAGAGCAGGGCCTCCTGCTTCTTTCTGGGTTATACACTGCTACTTTGTTGTTTGGTCAAACAGGCTCTCACTGTGTAGCCTTGGCTGACCTTGAACTCACTGTGGACCCTGCTGACCTTTCCTAGAGATCCTCTGTCTCCCCAGTGCTGGGATCTCGCGTACCCCACCATGCCCAGTTAACTGCTACTTTTAGCAAGCAATAGTAAAACAGTGGCAGTCTGTCTCTCCAGTATTCCTCCCGTTTCCTCGTGGTCAGATGTTTTCATTCAGATGGGTACTCTTGTTCTTCACATTTCCAGATGTCAGGGAGGGGCTGTCCCATTTCTTCATCTTCAGAGTCACAGACAGACATTCCCTCTGGGCTTTTAGGCTGACTGGAGACAGTTCCCTCAGTCCTAGAAGAAGAGTCATGCGTGGTTAACATTCCTCTCGTGGAAAAAGAGCATTACTTTCCAGTGGTCAGATGGGCTATAAATATACCAGAGTGTTCTGAGACCAGTCAGAACGCTAATGGGACTTGACACCTTGTCATCTGAAGCATGGTTGAGGGAACCGTGGGGTTTTGCTGCTGAGCGAGGACTGAGGGAACACAGTTTCCTGCATGGCTCCAGTGTGTGTAAAATACAGTATGTGGGAGTTATGGGGACAGAATTCCAGCTGCGTATGAATGCAAGCTTACCGTTTCCACTCAATAGCTGTGTTCCTATGTAGACCAGGTGCACCATGGGTACACGCTCCGGGTGGACAGAGCTCTGGTGGCTAGACAAGGACCCCATTGAGAACTTTACAACCTGAGCCTGTCTCCCAGGCCTTCCTTCCTTAGCAGATGCTGCCTACCCCTCTGGACAGTGGACTCAGGCTGTGTTCTCTCCTCTTTCCAGCTCACCCTGACCATCAGAACTTTGTTGAAGAACCTGAAGGTAAAGATCGACACTCTGAAGGACTTACTGCTAAGAGCTGTGTCAACCCGTCAGATGTATCCATGTAAACATGCCCACCTTCCCTGGAGGGAGGAGAAACAATCTTATTTAAGAGAGGAAGGAATCTGGGCCACCCACATTTCCCCCCGCAGCTCAAGGAGGACTTGGTCTCCACACTGTTGCCTGTAGTCTTGAATTCTGTTTTAAGTGTCTGTTCACTGCTTTGCAGTAACTGCGCTGGCAAGGGAAGACTCACCTAAGGAATGATTTTGTCTGGGTGTAACCTTGACAGGGTAGGAAGCTAATGCGTTCCCTCAGCTCTGTTTGTAGAGCTGCACACTGCTGTTCACTGCCTTGAGGATGGCTAGCGCAACTTTAGCCGCAGGACTTCCATGATAATCCTGAACATTGATTCCCTGCTGGATTTTCCAGAGCATTTTGGTTTTCTTGAGACGGGGTCTCAGTAGCCCAAACTGGACTTGAGCTCACCCTGTAGCCAAGGATGACTTGAACTTCCGCCCTCACCCCCTGAGCGCTCAGATTCAGGCATACTCCAGTATACTTGGTTTCGTGAGGTGCTGGGGGTGGAACCCAGGACCTTGGGCCTGCTAGCCAGATGCTGCACCAACTGAGCCACATCTCAGCCCTCAGAATATTTAGTAACTTGCTTTCTGGCCAATAACAGTAGAGGCTACATGTCTTTTCTGCTTTTTAAAAATCTAGCCATAGACTACTGAGATATGGTTTGGCCGCTTCATCTTTCAGGGACACAGACAAGTACCCCTCATTTGGGAGTTTTTGGGGTGAAAAGTGTATTAGGAATTGGTTAAAGCAGGCTTGGCCATCTTAAGCTCTGGTGAGGTATCGTGTACTCAAGCTGCTTTTGAAGTGTGTGTGGTTGTACACATCTGTAATCCCAGCACCAAAGAGACCAAGGCAAGACAGAGCATTAAAAGCCAGCCTGGACTACGTAGTGATTTTGAGGCTAACCTGAGCTACATAATGAGCCACCCTACCCTACTCCATACAAACATTTTAGGAAGAAATTCACAGTGGACCTGTTACCTAACCTGAGTCTTTAAACCTGCTTTATAATGAGTTGAAAACTGACCCCACAGTTGTATTTCTTTAAATTGTCTGTAATTCACACCAAAGACCTGGCTTTTGGTATCAGAGGAAACCACACATCCTGGCTTTTATGTGGGAGAATGTAGGAATACAGCTTTTTTGACAAAACAATTGAAGGTGTTTCAAAAATATGTTTTCTTCCAAATGAACCCTTTTATGTTGGCAGGAAGGTTGGCATGGCTTAATAGCATGGTCCTCGAAATGTTTAATTATTCATCTGCTGAGGTTTCAAATAAAAGTTTAATTTTAGTAAACAATGGGGCCTTCTTTGAAACACAGCTGGAATATTCTGGTTTGTAATTTTACCCTCCATATGGTATCATTTGTTACCGCCTGCTAGTGTGTTACATAAAGAGCTTTTATTTTACCCAAGTCAACAGGTCTTAATCCATAGACCTGAGTGGGTTACAGTGGGCGGGGCTAGTTTCTCTTCTTTCAGAAGTCAGTGCTGGGGAGTTTGCACATGCGTTCCCGGTACATGGAATCATTTTAGTGTAAGCAGATCACATGTGTTAGAAAGGTAGTCAAATACTGTCCCATGGTGCTTTTAGTTCCTGTTTGCTAACTTCATTAAGATAATTCATTATAATCCACTATATATGCATATATATATGTATATATATATACATCACACACTATAACAGTTACACACACACACACACACACACACGTATGACCCATAGAGCAAGAGACATATATAACCCAAGAACTCTGATTCCTGTTAATAGCCCCTGCTACACAGTGGACAGAGAGTACTAAGTGTGTAATATTTGGTTTCATTTTCCTAAACACTTTCGGTCTGGCTGTCTGTTGTAATGGACTTTTGGTTTTGTGTTCTCAGCATGACTCCCCAGACTACCATGTTAAGCACTACCCACTAAACACACTGGTCTCATTATTTAAAGCATTCAACAAATTTATAAGAACACAAATATTGATAATTTGAAATTTCCTAGGGAGATTTTTAAAAATTGAAAAATTAAAAATAAAAACTTAACTGGATTATAAAAACTTTTAAAAATAATCTTTTCCCCACCATTTGTTGAGCTTTGCTGGTAGAGGTGACATTCGGATCACAGACCACACGGGGGCGCTCCTAAACCTGTTTTCAGGGAAGCCTCTTCTAGAAGGAAAAAGGCAGCAGTGACTGCAATAGTATTACCAACCTTTTGTTTGGTAGCTGGTTTGGGGCGGGGGATTGAACCTAGAGCCCTGGACACACTAAGCACATGCTCTATGACTCTAGCCCTAGGCATTTCTCCAACATCCTCCCTCTTAAATATTTTTAATAATTCAAATCTTCCTCCAAATTTAAGCAATTTCAGATGGAAGCACTTCGGTACTAATCACTGCATATGCTTGGTTTTGGAAATATCTTTTCTTCTTTATGAAAAAGGTAACTTGACCAGGTCAACCTTGTCACCTTGTGTCATGGATACAGGTGGAGAGATTCCAACATTCCTGCAGGGGGTTTAATCTTATAGAGAAGAATCCTGGATACATCAGTAACTTTCCCAGGACCCTATAGCTAGGTATACAAGAGTCAGATTCAAGCACATGACTATCTAGCTCCAAGTCTGTTATTTGAAGCTGATTTTGTTTTTTGTTATTGTTTTTTTTTTGTTTGTTTGTTTTTTTATTTTTTGAGACAGGGTTTCTCTGTATCTTTGGTGCCTGTCCTGGGACTCCCTCTGTAGACCAGGTGCCTGGAACTCACAGAGATCCTGAGTGCTGGGATTAAAGGTGTGAGCCACCACTGCTTGGCTTGAAGCTGAATTCTTTAGTAGAAAACATAGTCTCCTATCCTCTGCCCCCTGGCGTGCCTTTGACAACTGCTTGCTGCGGTCACAGGTCCACAGGAGCCTTAATCACAAAGGGTGACACAGTGTTCTGTTCACTGTGGTGTATTAGTTATATCTTAAGATATTGTGATCCTTTGTTAAAAAAATGACCACAAATCATCAAAAGACTGCCTCTTTAAAATTATTTTAATTTTATTTATTTGTGTTTGTGTGTATATGTGTGCACAGTGCCTGAGAAAGCCGGAAAGGGTGTTGGATCCCCTAGAGTTGGAGTTGTAGGCAGTTGTGAGCTGTCTAGTGTGTGTGCAGAGACCTGAACTCATGTCCTGTACAAGAGAAGCAGATGCTCTTAACCACAAGTCATCTCTCCAGCCAGACAGGGTTGTTGCAAGGAACAGGCTGCTTGTTGTCCCGGCTGCCTGGCTAGCTTAGCCCTGAAATAACCACACAGAAATTGTATTAATTAAATCACTGCTTGGCCCATTAGCTCTAGCCTCTTATTTTCTAACTCTCACGTCTTGATTTAACCCATTTTTATTAATCTGTGTATTGCCATGTGGCAGTGGCTTACCAGGAAACATTCTGTCTCAGGCAGATCCATGGTGTCTCTCTGACTCTGCTTTCTTCCTCCCAGAATTTAGTTCTGTCTTCTCCACCTACCTAAGTTTTGCCCTATCAAGCCAAGGAAGTTTCTTTATTCATTAACCAATACAAGCAACACACAGAGGGGCCTCCCACATCACAGGGTGACTTTTAAATACAGTTCTAGGAAACAAAGTTGGGTGACTTTTCTTTTGTGAGACACTGTGTAACTCTGGCTGGGTTTGCCATGTAGCTCAGACAGGCCCGGAGCTCACAGAGGCCTGCCTGCCTCCAGTGAACAGTACCACACCCAGCACTGGTTGCCTGTTGGAATGTGAGCATTTGAGAGGCACGCTCTCTTACTGTGCTGCGTAACTAAGAACTGACAGGACTTTACTGACATGGTTTTGTCCTCCTGTATTCATAAAGTTCCCCAGAAACTACAGGAGGTACAAGATGAGGACACCTCAATTCATGAGTGCAGGTCTGAGGTGTCACATTCTTTCCTGAAAAGTGGTTTTGATGTTGTGTTTTCAAAAGTAAAGCTGTGCAGTTTGACTCTGTGTTAGCTTGTGATTGATCAGCAAGACAGAGTCCTGCAGTCAGGGTGCTCAAATCTGCTTTATACATTTCCAAAGGAGTTAATTAATCTACCCTGTAGCCCAGGCAAGCCTAAAACTTAACAATGTAGCTCAGGCTAGCCTTAAACTATAGGCAAGCCCTCTACTTCTCAGCCTCGTAAGTGCCGGGATTATAGGTGTGAGCCGCTGTGCACAGCCAGTCACTTCTATTTCCAGATTTTCTTTTCGTTGCCTCACCGGGTTGCAAGAATAGCTTGTGCAGTGGGAGGCATTGTGTGGATTTCATGCAGTACTAAAAATACTCACAGTCGGCTTTTCATGGCGCTTGTCCTTTGTTAGCTTTTCACAACCATCACCTTCGCCCTTTTTATTCTTTTCCTTTTTAATGTGTCTGTTTCTGTGTGAGTGTGTGCTAGTGTACGTGGAGGGCTTCCTGACATGGGTCCTGGAGCCCAACTCAGGTCCTTTGCTAGAGCAAAGTGCTCTTCACTGCTAAGCCATCTCTCCAGACCCAGCCTTTGCCATTTTCTAGGAGAGTAAAAACAACCTCTTTTCAAAAGTATTCAGTATCAGAGGTGTTTGGTGCTTTAGGAGAGGGCCTGGGCAGATAATGTTTTAGGGAAAAGGATGGGTGGATGGGTAGGTGTGATAACTACCGTGTAATAAGCCCAAGTGACTGTGGGAGTGGGGAGACATGGGGGTTCTGGAAGCAGCGCTGGGCCTGCAGTGGAACTGAGGTTCTCCAGCACTGACTCCGTGATAGTTTCAGTGGCATCTGGGAACATGGGAAAAATAAGGACATGGTTCTTGTGTTTGGAGAAATTTTATCATTTTGTCTGTCACTAGATCTCCTTGTAGGTTTTGGTATTAAAATCTTGTCATTTTCTCCACAGTAGTAGGTAGTTTTGTTTTGTTCTTATTGTTTTTTTTTTTTGAACATTCAGTCCATACATGGCCACATGTGTAACTGGTAACTGCTGTCCCATGTTCCTGACTTGGAAGTCTGGCACTATGTGCTGAGGGATCAACATTGCCCTGGGGACCACACAGAGCTGAGACAGAGGGCCAACCCTGCCCCTTGAGGCCAGAGACCAGTTCAGCCTCCATGGGCTTGAGTTTCTTTGGGGGGGGGTCTGCTTGTTTGTTCCTGGCTGCTCAGATCCCAAATAATCACCCAGAAAGTATATTATTTACAATACTGTTTGGCCGATTGCTTAAGTGCATTTCTAGCTAGCTCTTATATCCTAAACTAACCCTTCTCCATCAATCTGTGCATTGCCATGAGGTTGTGGCCTTCTGGCAGAGTTTCAGCCATCTCCAGCAGAGGCGTTTGTCTCCCATGGCAGCTACATGGCCTCTCCCTGACTCTGCCTACTGTCTCTCTACAGCTCTGTTTGGATTTCCTGCCCAGCTTTACTCTGTTAAGCCATTGCCTTAAAACAGCTTTATTCATTAACCAATAAAAGCAACACATATACAGAAGAACTTCCCACACCATTTCCCCCTTTCTGTTTAAATAAAAAGGAAGGTTTTAACTTTAACATAGCAATGTTACATGTCCCACTCCTAGTTCCATTATTTCAGAGGTGGGACTAATCCTGCTTTGAGAAGTTGAAGAAGTATTTTTAAGTGCCTCATGGGATCAGCCCCTCCCATCTCCTTGGGGGTCTGTTGTTTCAGTCTGCTAAAATAAAACATAAAACAAAGAGGCAGAGTGGCTGACTAATTTTAGTTTTCCAATATTTAGCTGGAGTCTATAGGGATATTCTGAATTGGCATACTAGGCTGTGTTCCTTGTCAAAACTTCATGGGACTGGAAATATTTCAGATCTAGGAATATTTATATGTACATGATAAGACATCTTGGAAGGGAACTCAAGTGTAAGCATAAAATGTGTGTTTATTTTACATCTAGCCTAGAGTTAATTTTGTAGACTATTTAAAATAATTTGGTTGCTATGAAATTCTCCACCTGTGGTATCCTGATGAAGTGGTCAAAAGCTAGCAAATTTCCGAGCACTTGAGAGTTTGGATTTGGGTTAGGGATGCTCCTGCTATACTGGGCATATTGCTTTAAGTGGGGCTGTAAGCAGTGGAAGGAGGCAGTGAGCAGTGCTAGCACCCCTGGCGTGGAGAAAGCCCAGATCTTTAGTGCCCAGCAGGTGCCGAGGAAGAAGTCCTGGTGTAGAGAGGAAAGAGGAGGGCTCTAACTTAGAGAGATTGTGCTGGCTCTCGATTTCCAGCTGGAAAACAGTGAGAACTGGCCCAGGGGACCCCTGTGGCTCCTGTAGCGTCAGGTGTCTTCAGTTACTGATCTGCAGACCCAGTCACCAGCTCATGCTGCCCTCCACATTGGGGTGAATGGCTCATTCTGAGCATTGCTTTAAGTCTGGAACTTGTGTCTGTTATTTTTCAGAACATACCTTTAGAGGGCTTATTATTATTATTATTTATTATAAAATATTTTCTGGGGGCTGGAGACATCGTTCAGCAGTTAAGAGCATTGCCTGCTCTTCCATAGTTCCTGAGGTCAATTCCCAGCAACCACATGGTGGCTCACAGCAGTCTATAATGGGATCTGATGCCCTTTTCTGGCCTGCAGGTGTTACATGCAGATAGAGCACCATATACATAAAATAGTCTTAACAATACTTTCTATTAATGCACTTCTTGTTATTTTTTAACCAAGAACTCCTTTCTCTCCCACAATGCCACCCTGTCCCATCTCATTTTCAACACAAAGAATATGAATGGCTGGCTTTTCTTATCCTAGTCTGTCTCTATCTATCTATCTATCTATCTGTCTGTCTATCTATCTATCTATCTATCTATCTATCTATGTATCTATCTAATTAAAAATGAATATGAAATTCTTCAGGTCATAAAGGGACTACTTTGTGTTGTGTTCCTGGATCTTTCATTCCTTTTGACCGTATTCACCATGGTCGTGCACATGCACACAGATAAAAGAAAAAGCCAGCAACAATTCAGATGGTATTCAGTCCTTATTGCACCTTGAGTTGCCAGTTCTCTTTCCTTAGGGAAAGTTTACAGATTTCTGAAATATTTTCTGCGCGCACACACACACACACACACACACACACACACACATACTCCTCAGCCTGATCTTTATGAGACCTCTATCCACTGATTAGCTTGCTGCTGCCTCTCTCTTCCCCTCCATTTTGGTTCAGCACTGTGCATTTTGGAGCTTATGCCATGCAAAGTCATTCCCTTGTGCCCTTGAAAGTTCCCAGAATCGTGAGTTACCACCATCATCTCTCCATAAGCAGCGTCCTGAAATCATCTCTGCCTGAAATCATCACATGGATTCCTTAGTTCCTTATTGGTGGATACTTAGGACGCTTCCAGAATCCGTCTAAATAGTTTTGCAGTGAACTGCATCTGCGTTGTTGGGAATGTCACTGTAGGGTCATAGAAGGCAGCCTGGCAGTCGGTTAAACCTGTTTACATTTCCCTCAGGAATGGAGGCAAACACCAACTTCCTGAGTCCTCTCCCGAGTTTTCCCAGTCTGGTAGGTCAAGGTGTGTCTTAGAGTTTGTGTCTCTCTTATTCACATGCGGCTGTCTTTCCACCCGAGCTTTCAGCGTCTCCTTTCTTTGCTGTATTATGTCCTTGCTTACCTTTTGCCAGTAGTCATTTTATTTTTCAGAGACTTCAACGTTACCTAATTGGACTGGGGAGATGGCTCAGTGAGTAAAGTGCTTTGCTGTATGATCATGGGGACAGGGACTTGAGTCTGGACCTCTAGCCCTCACATGAAAACCTGCCACAATTTAGTCTGTCAGCTAGCTCTGGGTTCAGTGAGAGGCCCTGTCTCAGACAAAAGTGGAACGCAACAGAGGAGGGCACCCAAGGCAGGCTTCCGGTTTCCCCGTGCCCAGGAACTGTTGGTGCAGGTATATCACACACACGCACACACACACGGGTATATACACACATGTACACATACACTTACATACACATGCACACATGTACACACATGTACACACACATACACACATGTACACTCACACACATAGTCACAACTTCTGGGTTTTTCTTCATTATCTGTAGGTTTTCATTCTTGCCTAGAAAGATTTTTTCAAACTCAAGATTATTAAAATATTCTTCTGTTTGAATTCCAGAATCATTTGAATTTGTGCATAATTTTAACACTGGGTTTATGTTCAGCGTATATCCAGTGTTTGTCTTCTTGGGTGGTTGGGTTCTGAAATCTCTGCCAGATGGGAGGCTGACAGGGTAGCTGAGCAGAGCGTGTAGGCAAGGCTCGCCCATATCGGGACTCAGCTCATAGCCCTGCAATGTAGAATTCACATTTTGTCTTGTTCTCTGTGATTCTCATCTTTGTTTCTGTCTTCCCCCTGCCCTAGCACCCAAGGAACTTTGTTTAAATTGAATAAGAGCTTTCTGCTTCACTGGCAGTTTATCAATAATTTGAAAAGACATAGATACTTGTTCTTGATTGACACTGATTCAAAGGCTAATATTGGCCCTTTTTATTAAAGAAGAGAATAGTTGAGGTTTCTGTTTCTTAGTTACAGTTGCTACTTCATGATTTCAAGATGGGGTACTTGGTGACTGCTGCCACCGTCAGTGGAAAATGGAAAAGTCATGGTAGTGATTGGACCCGAGGAAGTGTGGCATGCCGGAATGTTGAGAGAATTCCTTTATCATTATTATTTTTAATATGTGGAGTGACTATGACTCTAAGACTTAGGTTTAGATTTATGATTTTCCTAATAACTCTGCTACTGAGGGAGATTTTTTTGGGGGGGGGGCAGGATTTGTTTACTGTTCCTGTTAGCTAGCCAGCACTTTTCTGTATAAAATTAACAGTCACATTTGTAGATCCCTCTCAGGCAACCGTCATTATAATCCTTGGTTCTGTCAAGTTCTCAGAAACTTCTGTAGCCTGAACACAATGTTTTGTAACCCCTTTAAAATGTTTTATTACATTTATTTATTTGTGCATGTGTTATACGCTTGTGTGGGCACACTCATACCGTGGTATGCCTGTGGCAGTTAGAGGCCTGTGTGGGCACACTCATACCATGATGTGCCTTTGGCAGTTAGAGGCCTTGAAGGGGTCTGCGCTCTATGCGCTAGACCCCGGTTCGCGAGCTTTGGGCAAGGGGCTGGAGGTTGAGAATACAGACGCAGAGACAGACCAACACGCAGACCTTTAAACACTGATACCAAAGCCCCTCTTTATTAGCACCCATGTAGGCTTAAATACACTGCAGTCAATGGCCAACAGGTGAAAATCCCATCCTCTGATCCTCTAAGCTAGGCACAGCTTCTAGTAACTTTAATTAGAAGGTTCTAGGAGGGAAAAGCAGCTGAAAGCCAGGACTCAGTCCCAACAGGGGTCAGTTCTCGTCTTCTACCACATGGGCACCAGGGATCAAACGCAGGTCCTTAGGCTTGGTGGCAAGCGCCCTTCCCTGGTGAGCCATCTCGCCGTCTTGTGATCACTTTGTAAAAACAAGAGAATCTGTAATCTGAAGCAGACATCTCATGTTTACTGCTGTTGCTAGAACTGGTGTCAGTGGCCAGTCCTGCTTCATATTGCCAGCCATTCAGCCGTTTGGTTATAAAAACAAAACAACAACAACAACAAAAAAACAAAGCCAACAGATTTAGAGTGACTTGTTTTCCTCTTATGTCTGAGGTCAGACAGAGCCTTTCAAAACTCTTTGTTGACTTCCTGGACCCTGAAATGTGGTGGAGTTTTCTCCCACATTTCTTTTCTCTTTTTTGGTGTGAGCGTACGTGTGTGGTTATGCACACACGCAGATGTGGAGGCCAGAGGCCGGTGTCGAACATCTTTCTCTATCGCTTCCCACTCTTTTTTTGAGAGAGGCCTCTCACTGAACCCCAAGTTCTTGCATTTGGCTAGACCGGCTGGCCAAGGAGTTCTGGGGTCACCCGTCCTCACTCCCACTTCCTGCCAGTGCTCTGGTTACAGGTGCCCACTGCCATGCTCGACTTTCCGTAGATGGTGGGAATCCAAGCGCCACTGCTTCAGCTCCATTTCTGAGAACACACGGGAATGAAACTCAGCATCTAATATGTTTCCAGAAAGCTAGTGTATAGACCTTGGCTGTTCACAGTTCACAACTGTGTAATCTCTGCACTCTGGAAGCTGATCAGGAGTTGGAGACCAGCTTGGGCTACATAGTAAACTCTGTTGCAGAAAGACAAAAAGGAATTTTGGATTTAGGGGTGAGGATGTGGCTCAGCAGTAAATCTAATGGCTCTGGGTTCAAGTCCCACTACTAAAGACCTACCAAAGGATGTAAGTGATGTTGAGTTCCATATAAAGAAACAGCCACGACCAGGGATTGTCCCAGTGGATAAAGCATTTGTCATGCACGCCTGGAGACCCGAATTGGATTCCTGGAACCCAGGTAAACGTAGAGGAAGAGAACCAACCCCAAAGTTGTCCTCTGACCTTTACATACACTGTGACTTGAACCCCTCTCCTTCCTGTCACACACGAGTACCACTCCCACAGTCACCAACACCCACACTCACACACACCAACAAAGGAGCAGCCGGCTCCAAAGGTGAAACTGTTCTCTGCACCCCTAGTCTGCCTCATTTACTAGAATAACACATTAAATAGAACTCGTTTGTAGTTTCTCACAAAGGAGTGGACAGAAACAGCTTTTACAGGACGCTGTGACTTCCAAGCAGCCTTCATGAAGCCTCTGTTGGAGCTATTGCATAGGATGGGCGTCCCCACCCTTTCCAAACCTTAGGTTTCTCAGGGAGGGTGTTTGGGGTTTGGTTTTGCACCACTAGAGTCAGACTCAGAGGCCTTGCTCTTACTCGGCCAGCCTCCTCCCCGCCCCACCTTAAGGTACTAATGAGTACACAAATTTCCATGAAAGTTAACACCTGTAGCTTAAGCCTAAGGACTCCTGCAGCCAGATTGCCCTGGCCCTGGTTGGCTGCTCACTGGCAAAAGAAATAAAAAACACGAAATAAAGCTTTACCTAGTGTGCTTTTCAGTGAAAGCACTGTCAGTGTTTGTGCATCCATGTGCAGTGGTACAGTCTTTCCCTGCAGGACGGAAGTCAGGATAGGAAAACAGCCTCTTCTGGGTGGTTGTGGGCGGAGCCTTAGTGACTGCAGGTGACTCGAAGAGTTAATAAAGTCATGGGGAAAGTGAGCTAAGCCACCCACTGTTGGACCTTAACAACCCTCCGCAGAACACAACTGGAGGGGGATCGAAGACAGAACCTGCTGGATGACCTTGTCACCCGAGAACGGCTGCTCCTGGCATCGTTTAAGAATGAGGGTGCAGAGCCAGATCTGATCAGGTAGGACGCTTTTCTTTGCAGGGACACCGCGGCCCTGAGGACTCGCGTGGAGTTGCTACAGCTGTTTTCTGCACGGTTTCCATTTTGTGTAAAAATCTGTTCGTTTACAGTGTCTGACTGTATTTTCCTGCTGAGTTTAGTTTGCATTAATTTTCCAGATTTAGCAAGCTCTGGGTGTTCAGCTGAAGCTCATGCTAGGTGGGGCATTCTTATGGAGAATACGGTCAGAAATTTCCTTTCACAGTTGTTGAATTTCTGGCTTGTAAACGCCTGAAGCTGCCACAGTTTGGTTGGCTTGTTGAAAATGGTGTCCTGGTAAGACAAGGGCGAGGCCACAGAGGTTCCCGGGCTGGCTTCTCCAGGTTCTCTGCCAGCCAGTGATTGGCTCTGCATATAGCTGACAGCTGCCCTGAATTCAGCCTCCATTGCTGGGGCTAATGATGGAGAAATTGTTACATCTCTAGCCCTGTCCTCTCCCTGCTCCTGGAAGTTCACGGCTGGGAACGTCCTAGAAGGAAACTAGCCCAGAAGAGAAAGTCTCTTTTTCTGTCCTTTAGCAGTGACTGGAGGTCAGGGGGATCAGCTTTGTACTTAGGTCTTAGGAATGATGCAGCTTCCCAAGGGCCGCACTGCCAGGCCCCACCTCAGACTTCACTCCTAGGGCAGCTGGTTGGGGTGGGTGGTCCCCGGTGATTGTCAGAAACATCCAGGATTGCAAACAACTGTGTTAGGATGAGCTGGGGGAGGGGCAGCAGTTCATTCCTGTTGGTCCCGTGCTTCTCAGGAGCGGGGAAGCCCAGGTGTCAGCATTTACAAAATGTGTGAAGCTGGGTGAAGTCAAGTCGGTTTTGAGACGAAAGCTTGGGTTAGGGAATGCTGAGTGGTGTCCTGGGCAAGGTTTCCAAATGCAGTGGTGTCGTGGGGCCAGCTTCCTGAGGATCCTCAGCGCTCTCTGGCAGCATTCAGTCCTGTAGATACAAGGGGAGAAGCGATGCGGATGTGATCCAAGACAGGTAAGCAGAGGAACTCAAGGTGAGAAGAAATGGCTTCTTCCAGTAAGAACTTCACTGTGAGGAAGAGAAGAAATAGGCCAGGAGTAGTCTCTCACTCTTGTAATCTTGGCATTTATGAGACCGAGGTCATTGCTGGGATTTGTAGGCCAGCTTGGACCACAGAGTGAGACACTGTCACAATAAGAAGTTAATAGAGGCAGTTGGTGGGAGAAGTCTTTCGTGGAGACTGGTGGCCAAGTGGAGACAGCCTTCCCCCATGTGTTCATGGTGGACATGGTCATGGGGGTAGTGATCCTTACCATTTGGGAGGTTGCAAGCTCCAGACTATAGTAACTGTTCTCCATTGACTGTCATTTGATGATGCCAAGGGGTGTTGTGAAGAATGGGAACCTTTTTGCTTTGGGTTTTATCCTTTCTGTTCCGTCTTGTCTTCTAGTCCTACGAATGCAGTCTGTGTGTCTCTGCTTCTCCGTGTCCCAGCATCTCTATGTCCTTGTATCTCTTATCTGTTCCATCGCTTGAGTGGCAGCTCCTTGGTTAACATTCAGAATCACAGCTCCAGCCAGCTTGGGCATTATTGTCTGTTTTCACAGGCCTTGCACGATTTGAACACTACTGTTTTGTGTCGCCCTCTCCCCCTATTTTTCTGAGCCAGGATCTGACTGTAGTCCTAGAAGACCCGGAACTCTATGTAGATCAGGCTGGACTCCTTCCTGCCTCCTTTAGGGCTGGGATTAGACACATGTGCCACCATATCTAATAAATAGCTTTGTATCATTTGTTCATGACTGGCACTTGGCAATAGAGCCACCCAAAAGGCTCACCAAAAACAGGCAGAGAAAGGAAGAGGGGGAGTGCAGCTGTCTGCCATGCGCTCACCGAGGTCTAGATGTCAGCGAACCTGGGGAAGCTCCACGAGGTATCTAGTAGGCAGCAGCTTAGACCTCTGCCTCCTGTCAAAGTGAAGTGATGTCACATGCATTATTCGGTTCACTCTCGGGGCACAGACACTGCTGGCTTAGCCGCTCTTTGCAGTGTCGTCTTTCAGAAGGGGCGGGAGGGGCAGTCGGGTCTAAAGTCTGTCTGTTGGAGAGGTTGGATTTTAGACATAAGTTTTTTAAAAAGATTTATTTAGCCAGGTGGTTGTGGCACGTGCACACTTTTAATCCCAGCCCCTGGGAGGCAGAGGCAGGCAGATCTCTGTGAGTTTGAGGCCAACCTGGTCTTCAAAGTGAGTTCCAGGATAGCCAGGGCTGTTACTCAAAGAAATCCTGTTTCAAACGCACCCCCCCAAATTATTTTTACCATTTTATTTAAAAATTTGATTTTTATCATTTTTTAATGTGTATGTGTATCTGTGGATATATGCACGTGAGTGCAGGTGCTTTTGGAGGCCAGAGACATCAGAGCCTGCTGGACCTGAAGTTAATGATGGTTTTAGGTCATCCAGTGTGGGTGCTAGAAACCAAACTCCAGCCCTCCGCAAGAGCAGTATAGGATTGGAACCACTGAGCCATCTCTCTAGCCCCTGGATATCAAATTGTAACTTTTACATACTGTAAAGAGCTGGACCGGACAGCTTACTAGTTCCTCTGTCATCTGGGGTTCAAACTCATTGATTCTTATCTGGGCCTGTGTTCTGCCCATTTTTATTATTGTTAGGACCAGGCGGGGTGACTGCCAGTAAGAGGGGTGCAGACAGCGAAAATGTCTACAAAGAAGATGCCATCACCGGAGCAGTGTGTCTCCATCGGGTTAGGGGACCTCTGTCTCACCTGTTTTCTCAGTGACCTGGCCTCCTGGTCTCCCCAGCCAGCCTTTTCCACTGCTGTCCCTGCTAATCCCCCTCCCGACTGTCCCTTCCAGGACCCAGTGTGCTGCCTGTTCTTATTCCTTAACAGACAGTTTTCAGTTAGTTCCAGCGAGGGGATCCGTTTTGAGTAGTAGCTTACCTTCTGTGTATATTTTAATCAAAGCTTCCTCAGCTCTCAGGATTAAAACCAAAGCAGATGAATTGTTAGGAGAATTTTCTGGAACTTGGCAGGTTCAGAGCAAAGGTAGTTTTGGTTTTGGTTGGAGGCCTGAGGACCTTTTAACTCCTGTCATTAGGACTGCCTCCTGTTGGTCTTGTGCATTAGGGTTGATCCACCAGGACCTAACGTAGTTACATACTAGTTTATTGGTAAATGGTTGGGGTGACTTGGGGGCCCAGAGACCAGGCCAGGAAGAAACTGAAACAACAATAAATGACCTCTTGAGGTTGCAACATTTAAAGTCACTGGCTGAACTTTTTTCTGGATTGAGTCAAGAGTAATGCTTGCACGCACAGCTTTCATACAGTAAGCTCCCAGAGAAGTTGTACTGAAAAAGTACACAAGCACTGTCAAGAAGTGATGGCTGAAGGGTGGTGGCCCATTTCACAGAACATGATCCCTGGCTTGTGCAAGAAATCAGTGTGGCCACTGAGACAATGGGGATGTTCCATTGGGAACTCACCAAGGCCAGCTGGACTGGGTCTGAAAAAGCATGGGATAAAACTGGACTGAACATAGCGGACAATGAGGACTACTGAGAACTCAAGGACAATGGCAATGGGTTTTTGATGCTACTGCACGTACTTACTGGCTTTGTGGGAGCCTAGGCAGTTTGGATGCTCACCTTACTAGACCTGGATGGAGGTGGGTGGTCCTTGGACTTCCCACAGGGCAGGGAACCCTGATTGCTCTTTGGGCTGACGAGGGAGGGGGACTTGATTGGGGGAGGGGGAGGGAAATGGGAGGCGGTGCCGGGGAGGAGGCAGAAATCTTTAATAAATAAATAAATAAATAAATATCAGTGTGGCAAATAGGTGCCAATTACCATGAAAACGTAAAGTCATTGCAGGTGAAGAAACAAAGGAAAGAGTGGTAGAAGATTAGAAAGCGAACTTTAGTTCCTTGGTAGATTATTATTGGACTGGGGTTAGTTAGCTCCATTGTGCCCATTTTGACAGGATTATATCTCCGTGTGTCCGTACAAAAAGTGCAATCTTGTAGACAGTATGGGGAAGTCCACCCGGCAAGAAGACGCATACTACATCAAAGCTGCCCCGCAATATGACCAGGGAAGTGCCCGGAACTCAGCGGCGGGTTATGAAATGGACTCCAGGCAGGGAGATGGCAGCACTGCTGCTGCCGAAGCCTTAAGGTGCGCAGTGCAGCTAGTGAAGGGATGCCGAAGCCTTAAGGTGCGCAGTGCAGCTAGTGAAGGGATGCCAAAGCCTTAAGGTACGCAGTGCAGCTAGTGAAGGGATGCCGAGGCCGAAGTGTCCCCCCCACTCTATTCCCCCCCCCTGCGTGCTGTGTGAAGCCCCTGGCCCTCATTCCCAGGAGTCCCCCACCGCGTCTCCTTCCTCCTCCTCACAGGCAGGGCTTATTAAGGAGAGAAGCACATTGTCAGCCGTCAGCTTGGATTAACACGTCCATTAAGCAGACATTAATTTGTGGATCACATAATTGAATGTGTAGCCATCATGTGACAGAACCTTCATTTTTGCCCTGCAGATTGCCCATCATTATTCCAGAGCAGTGAGCCTGGCTCTGATTAAGCAATGGTTGGCTAATTTAGGTATTTGGACAGTTGTTAAAGAAGCCTCTGTGTGACAGTGTCCCCTGGAAGACGATAAGCAGTGACACCGCTCCGGACTTGAAAGCCCGCTGCCCTTTGCATCTGGAGCATTGCTGAGCTTCGCAATTAGCTAGAGCTTTGTAAAGAGAAAGGAGAATCACGGCATCCTCCACTGTGCCGTGACAGTCTGAGATTATGCGATTAACTCGGCTGCCGTGGGTGGCTAATTGGCCGAGCTTAAACCTTCACACCACCAACCATATAGAGGATTATGGGGAAGCGGAAGTTATTTGGGGTTTGCGTTGGTTGTTTTATGTCTGGAAGTGGATGCTTACAAGATGGCTGCCTTCTAGAATCAGAAGGCGATGGATGATAAGGAAATGTCACATTTTCTTGGAGTACAAGCACCTTAATTTTAGACTTACACTTTTCTCTTGAGCTCCTAAAAATTTATGGACCATATAGTATGTATTCTATCATTGTGTGGGCAGCCCAACTATGCACAAGAAAAATTACATTATTCTTACATTAAAAATATAACCTCTCTTGCAGGGCATGATGGCTCATGCCTGTAGTCCCAACTACTCAGGAGACTGAGGCAGGAGGATTGCTGGAGTCCAGGAGTTCTGGGCTGAGTATGTTATTGCCAATCAAGTGTCTATGCTAAGTTTGGTGACCTCCTGGTAGTGAGGGACTTCCAGGTTGCCCAAGGAGGGGTGAATCTGCCCGGATTGAAAAAATACACCCTCTCTCATTTTAAATTATGGAATGTCTTATATCAGCTTAATGGTTTGTAAGAGGAAATTGTACACAATAGTACATGGTTTTCTTAAGGAGTCATGCATTTATGCTTGATAGTACTGGTGTTAACTCATGACCAGAAACTCAGACCAGAAACTCTCCTGTTAGTAGGAAGTTGCTAAGGAATATGCAGTCACTTCATTAGTTGGTTCATTATGTAAACTGAATATTTATCCCTTATATTTATGCCCAGAAATATGGTAGCTGCCTAGCTTTTCCGGAAGGATGTCCTGACCTCGATGAAGCTTTGATTTTCTCTGTTTAAATAAACCCAGGGTGGTCAAGCCAAGGGGAAACGAAAGGCAGCAAGAATACTGAAGTTCCTGACAGTGTAATGAACAGTGGGCAAGGATGCAAGAATGCTGTGTTAAAGCACACGACACTTAGTAGTGCGTGTCCTGTGCCGTCTGGGGAAGAGGCAGCCTGAAGCCAGCACAGACAGAGAGCATCTACTTTCTGTAGCTTAGCGGGGTATAGTCCAGTGAGCTGTCCCCCTTGGGAACCCATACAGTGACATGACACCTACCGTGGTAGGAAATTAAAATCCACAGTAGAGGGAACTCGGCAGAAAAGCACATTGTCCTTTGTGCCAGTGGGGAGCCTGGTGAGCCAGCGAGGCTGCAGGTTACGCGAGGCCGCAGGTTCAGCCAGGCTGACCGCAGGTTCAGCGGGGCCGCAGGTTCAGCACTATAATACCTATAGATGCTCCAGAAGGTACTGAACTGGGGTTGGAGGAAGTATGGACTTTGTCCGTGCCTCCCTGGGTATTTCGAGGAATGGTAATAAGTGCAGTCCTGCTGCTTCTCCAGGCAGCGCTCAGCAGAGGTTCCGCTAGCAGACCTAAGTTCCAGAGCCACGCTAGCAGACCAGCACAGGACTGGTGCAGAAACTGACACGCTGTGGACCAGGGGAACAATAGAGGATCTGGAGGCAAACCCACATATCTACAGCCATCTGATTCTCCAGACTGGAGAAAGGCCAGCCTCTCTGACAAATGGTGCTAGGAAAACTGGATAACTGCTTCTTAAAGACAGAAACTAGATGTCCGTCTCTCACCATGCACAAAAATCAATTAAAAGTGAATCAAAAACTTCAAGACCCCAAACTCTGAGTCATCTAGAAGAAAACATTTCAAAATATGGGCATAAGCAGACCTTTCTAAACAAAACTCTGATGACTCAGAGGTAGGACAGTTTGAGCAGGGGACATTGAAATTAGGGGCTGGTGATGACTAGGAGAATGGAGTAGAGCCTGAAGTCCTGGGTTCAGCTCCTGGCACCCCTCCCCCCCCAAAAAAAAAACCCACCCTGGAAAGGAGACTGTGGTGGTGCAGCCTACAGAACAGGAGAGCCTGCCAGATTTTCTTCTGACAGAGCTGTAAACACCAAAAGAACTAATAGTCCTGTTGATAAAAGGCCAGATGAACCTAACTGACACTTTTCAAAAGTATGACTGGTTATTGAACACATGAAGAAAAGAAAGTTCTGCATCCTTAGACATCAGGGAAATGCAAATCAAATTATTAAGACTCAGTCTCATCCTAATGGCTGACATCTGGAAAACAAACAGCAGCAGATACTGGCAAGGCTGAGGGTAGCTGCGGGTGAAAGGTGGATTTCTCCAGCTGTTGTGGAAAACCTTATGGAGGTGCCTCAGAGATAAAAATAGAGCTGCCGTGTGATCCGGCGGTACCCTCCTTAAGGACAAACCCGGAGGAGTCAATCGGCATATGCTAGGTGCTTGTGTACCTAAGTTATCCCACCACTGTGCATAGTGACTGTGTTTGGGAATCCACCTAGGTGGCGATGCATGAGTAGAAACTGTATCGAAATACTGTAATCCATAAGATAAATGAAATTAGGCTGTTTGCAAAAAAATGAAATCACGTGTTTGCACGTGAATTTAGGTACCCACAGAGGGCATGAGTTTGGTTCACCATGCTGGTCTAGCAGTTAGGATCCTTTCAGCCACAGGGAACATAATGCTACCAAAGCTGCTTAAAGAAAATGTTCCCATGTTGGAGGCTCCACGTTAGAAAGTTGACCATTTCAGCCGCCTGGTGCTGCCATCCTATGCTCGCCTCTTTTGCCTTGCTCAGAGTGTTCCCCTTCTTTCCTGAATCTTCTCATGGTTCCCAGATGGATGCAGTACTTTCTAGCTGCTCTCTGGGCAGAGCCGTAGGAGAGGAAGAAGATACTTTGCATGAGTAAAATATCCATATGGCTAGGAAATCTATAAATCATCTACCAGGATTCAGGGAAGGTCCTCTCATTTTGTCCTCCACTCCCACACAAAGTAATTATTGTTTTTGCATATCCTAGGATTCTCTGACTCTTACACCAATGAACAGGGTATATTCTATTATCTACAGTCTTTCATATAAGTGGGAACATATTATGTATTCCATTTGACAATGTCTTCTTATAGCTGATTATATCTTAGAGATTTTTCCCACTCAGGAGATTTGTGGTTGATTTTTTTTTTCCGTCTTAGTATATTTTGTCATGCACATACCATTTAACTACGGTCTAATTAACATATATGTGTTACATCTGTTCTCTGCCTTTTTTTTTAAATTTTTAAGTGCTATTTTTTTCTTTTTTTAAAGATTCATTTATTTCTTTTTTTTCTTTTCAATTAATTTATTTATTTATTAAAGATTTCTGTCTCTTCCCCACC
>NW_026068017.1:5928084-5930527 GCF_014885135.2 Alexandromys fortis | reverse complement strand
TCCCCCTCCCTCGTCAGCCCAAAAAGCAATCAGGGTTCTCTGCCCTGTGGGAAGTCCAAGGACCACCCACCTCCATCCAGGTCTAGTAAGGTGAGCATCCACGAAACTGCCTAGGCTCCCACGAAACCAATAGGTGCAGTAGGATCAAAAACCCATTGCCATTGTTCTTGAGGTCTCAGTAGCCTTTTTTTTTTAATTACAAAAGAAGTTCAATAGTTTCTGTTACAGAAATTCAGTACTGGTCTGGGATATGTGAGGCTGTCTCCCTCCAGCCCCCACAAATACAGAACAGATATTCTGAAAAGCAAGAGATTGCCCATGTGTCAAAATGTCTCTGGAGAAAATCTCAGAAGTGGGTGACTGGGTCTTGAGGGCATATGTGTTGGAAATTCTGATGACATTTGGAAATGATCGCCCATCGGGTTAGAACCAGTTTAGACTTGTGCCCTCGGTTCCTACACCTGTTTGCCTATGCACTCAGCTTCCCCAAGGAGAGTTGTTATTCTGTATTCTTCTCTGAAGTAATAGAGTTTTATACTACTCTCTTAGTACAGCTGTATGTAATTACTCCATGTAGTTATAGTGACCTAAGGTTTTGCAGTTTTTAGTATTTAAAAACTATTGAGCTGGCAAGATGGCTCAGTGGATAAAACACTTGTCAGACAGGTGTAGCAACCTGGGTTTGATCCTGGAGCCTACATAAAGGTGGAGAAAGGAGTGAACTGACCCTACAAAGTGTCCTCTGGCTGCATTATATACATAATAGTAATAATAATAATAGTAATAATTTAAAAACAATTGTAACTGTTAAGTATCGGGTCCATTTGGCATCTACTAATGGAGAATTTGAGCCCCTCTCTCCTCTAACTCAGCCATCTTAAGTTTGTGTGGGTGGAGGTGGTAGTTTTGTTGTGTGACAAGTTCCTCTGGCCACCTCTGGACCTTGTAGGTGTCTGTCAGTTCTTTCTGTTGGTGTGCCAGCTCTGCAGTCTAATTGTTGGTGGGTCCAATGTTAGCACACAGTAAGTGGGACTCATTGCCTGCCATCAAGCCATTAAAAAAGGCTTTGCTTTTTTTAAATTGCCTTTTTATTTATTTGTGTGTATGTTTGTAGCTGGAGGCTTTTCTCTGTCTTGCCCGGTCCCACCGGGCCACTTTCTCTCCCACCTGCTGGTCCCTGTAGCTGCTCATAAAATAATCATTCAGAGGCTTAATATTAATTATAATTGCTAGGTCTATGGCTCAGGCTTATTAGCTAGCCCTTACATATAAATTAACTGATTTTTAATAATCTGCATATTGCCACATGGCTTTGTGGCATTACTTGTCCTCTAGTACATCTTTCTGCTCCGGTGACTTGCTGGCATCCCTCCACTCAGCCTTCTTTCTCCTTGTATCTCTACTTGGATTTTCTGCCTAGCTATATTCTGCCCTGTTATATAAAGACGTAAGCCACAAACAATGCCATACCAGTTTGGAATTATGATTAATAGGGTGGTATTTATTTAAAGGGGAAAAAACTTACAGATAACCGTCCCAGACAACAGCCCTCTGCACAATCAGGATGGAGTCTAGTCGCCGGAAACGGAGCAGGAAGCAAAGAGAGCGAGAAGGGAAGTAGCCGCTTTTTTAAAGGGAGAGAGACCACGCCCCAATGGGCTGGTATCTCAGCGGCTATAGGCTGGAGGAGCAGAAGGACCTCCCTCAACGGTTATAGGCCAAAGCAGCTTTATTCATCAACCAATAAAAACAACACATGTTCACAGCATACAGAAGGACATCCTACATCATGTGTGCATGCATGTCATGGTGCGTGTATAAAAGTCAGAAGCCCATGTTCATGCATTGGTTCTCTCTTTCCACCCTGTGGACCCTAGAGATTGAACTGAGGTCTTAAAGCTTGGTAGCAGGGCCCTGTATCAGCCATCTTGGCCCTTCCTACATCTTTGTTTTTAAGTAAACCTTACAACTAGCTGATCTGACTCAAATGGAGGAAAGAACTCTTTTCCTTTTAACTGTGAGCCTGTTAAATCTTGGAATCTCATCCTCAGTGCTGAATTCTCCTCCCCAGCACAGAGGTCCCCTCCATTCCATCCAGCCCTGTTTCAGGGCTTTTGTAGCATTTTCTCCAGCGAAGTTTACACTTTCCTGCTGAGTCTGTGCCTGCTCACTTCATCTGTTGCTGTCTTAACACTCAGCTTTTTATTTAAGTTGTGGCTTGTGATTGTTTGCATGCAAGCTTTTGATACCTGATGTCTGCTGTTAATACTATAGGCACGTTTTTAATAGTTTTTCTATTGATTCTTACATTTTCCAGTTATTTTTGCATGATTGTGTGCATGGTGTAGGCCAGAGGTCAGTGTATCTTCCTTGATCTCCACCTTAACTATGGAGGCGGGATCTCTCACTTGAACCCAGAGCTTGCCAATTTGGCTAGTCTGGT
>NW_026068017.1:5835246-5919597 GCF_014885135.2 Alexandromys fortis | reverse complement strand
GGGATATGTGAGGCTGTCTCCCTCCAGCCCCCACAAATACAGAACAGATATTCTGAAAAGCAAGAGATTGCCCATGTGTCAAAATGTCTCTGGAGAAAATCTCAGAAGTGGGTGACTGGGTCTTGAGGGCATATGTGTTGGAAATTCTGATGACATTTGGAAATGATCGCCCATCGGGTTAGAACCAGTTTAGACTTGTGCCCTCGGTTCCTACACCTGTTTGCCTATGCACTCAGCTTCCCCAAGGAGAGTTGTTATTCTGTATTCTTCTCTGAAGTAATAGAGTTTTATACTACTCTCTTAGTACAGCTGTATGTAATTACTCCATGTAGTTATAGTGACCTAAGGTTTTGCAGTTTTTAGTATTTAAAAACTATTGAGCTGGCAAGATGGCTCAGTGGATAAAACACTTGTCAGACAGGTGTAGCAACCTGGGTTTGATCCTGGAGCCTACATAAAGGTGGAGAAAGGAGTGAACTGACCCTACAAAGTGTCCTCTGGCTGCATTATATACATAATAGTAATAATAATAATAGTAATAATTTAAAAACAATTGTAACTGTTAAGTATCGGGTCCATTTGGCATCTACTAATGGAGAATTTGAGCCCCTCTCTCCTCTAACTCAGCCATCTTAAGTTTGTGTGGGTGGAGGTGGTAGTTTTGTTGTGTGACAAGTTCCTCTGGCCACCTCTGGACCTTGTAGGTGTCTGTCAGTTCTTTCTGTTGGTGTGCCAGCTCTGCAGTCTAATTGTTGGTGGGTCCAATGTTAGCACACAGTAAGTGGGACTCATTGCCTGCCATCAAGCCATTAAAAAAGGCTTTGCTTTTTTTAAATTGCCTTTTTATTTATTTGTGTGTATGTTTGTAGCTGGAGGCTTTTCTCTGTCTTGCCCGGTCCCACCGGGCCACTTTCTCTCCCACCTGCTGGTCCCTGTAGCTGCTCATAAAATAATCATTCAGAGGCTTAATATTAATTATAATTGCTAGGTCGATGGCTCAGGCTTATTAGCTAGCCCTTACATATAAATTAACTGATTTTTAATAATCTGCATATTGCCACATGGCTTTGTGGCATTACTTGTCCTCTAGTACATCTTTCTGCTCCGGTGACTTGCTGGCATCCCTCCACTCAGCCTTCTTTCTCCTTGTATCTCTACTTGGATTTTCTGCCTAGCTATATTCTGCCCTGTTATATAAAGACGTAAGCCACAAACAATGCCATACCAGTTTGGAATTATGATTAATAGGGTGGTATTTATTTAAAGGGGAAAAAACTTACAGATAACCGTCCCAGACAACAGCCCTCTGCACAATCAGGAAGGAGTCTAGTCGCCGGAAACGGAGCAGGAAGCAAAGAGAGCGAGAAGGGAAGTAGCCGCTTTTTTAAAGGGAGAGAGACCACGCCCCAATGGGCTGGTATCTCAGCGGCTATAGGCTGGAGGAGCAGAAGGACCTCCCTCAACGGTTATAGGCCAAAGCAGCTTTATTCATCAACCAATAAAAACAACACATGTTCACAGCATACAGAAGGACATCCTACATCATGTGTGCATGCATGTCATGGTGCGTGTATAAAAGTCAGAAGCCCATGTTCATGCATTGGTTCTCTCTTTCCACCCTGTGGACCCTGGAGATTGAACTGAGGTCTTAAAGCTTGGTAGCAGGGCCCTGTATCAGCCATCTTGGCCCTTCCTACATCTTTGTTTTTAAGTAAACCTTACAACTAGCTGATCTGACTCAAATGGAGGAAAGAACTCTTTTCCTTTTAACTGTGAGCCTGTTAAATCTTGGAATCTCATCCTCAGTGCTGAATTCTCCTCCCCAGCACAGAGGTCCCCTCCATTCCATCCAGCCCTGTTTCAGGGCTTTTGTAGCATTTTCTCCAGCGAAGTTTACACTTTCCTGCTGAGTCTGTGCCTGCTCACTTCATCTGTTGCTGTCTTAACACTCAGCTTTTTATTTAAGTTGTGGCTTGTGATTGTTTGCATGCAAGCTTTTGATACCTGATGTCTGCTGTTAATACTATAGGCACGTTTTTAATAGTTTTTCTATTGATTCTTACATTTTCCAGTTATTTTTGCATGATTGTGTGCGTGTGTGTGTCTGTGCATGGTGTAGGCCAGAGGTCAGTGTATCTTCCTTGATCTCCACCTTAACTATGGAGGCGGGATCTCTCACTTGAACCCAGAGCTTGCCAATTTGGCTAGTCTGGTTACCCAACTTGTCCGCCCCCCCCCCCGACCCCGTCTCTGCCTCCCTCATGAACACTAGGATTAAAGGTGCATCCCAGGCCTGTCTGGCATTGCTGGGTGCTAGGCTCTGACTCCAGTCTTCATGCTGCATGGCCAACTCATGGAGCCATCACCTTATTCCCTACTTTTTATTATTTAATTCAAATTTAGTTCTTTTATGTGTATGTGCCTGCATGATTTTGTGTGTGCCATATGTATACAGGAGCCCATGGAGGCCAGAGGGTGTTAGATCCGGTGAGTTACACACAGGTGGTTGTGAGATGACTGAAGTGGATGCTGGGAACTGAACTCAGCTCCTCTGCAAGAGCATTTTAACCACTGAGCCATTTCTCCAGTGCAGTTCTCACTATTTTTAAGAGTAGTAATCACTTTCTGGGAGCTTAACAATTAGCTTTGGCTTAAACCTGAAACAGAGTAGGCTGTATCCCATAAGCTGTTACATGGAAACCAAAAAGGCTCTGGATTGCCATGGTTGATGGTCATTTGAGACTGGTAGCGTTCTGAACTGAAATGAAGACTGTCACGCTCTCCAGGGGAGCGTCTTGGCCAGAGCTGATGTTCTGCAAGTGGGAAGAGATGGGAGGATGGGGAACACTGGTCGCTCCTCAGTGTTCTCCCTAGCTCCCTTGGCACAGCTCTCATGAGTATGAAGTTTCCCGAAGAGCCAGAGGCTCATCCCCAGCTCTATGACTTCAGAAGGAACTTTTATCTCCTGCTGCTCTGTCGTAGAGAAGTGATGGCTCACTGGCCCTTTGGGTTATTTTATTTAGGCTAAAATCTATTTGCTAGGTCATTGCTTTTAACCCCCAATCTGCCTTTATAAGAAGCTGAGCTGTTTCCACTTTCTACTTCCTTCCTAAGAGGTGGTGAATTCTTGTGCAATGCAACCCAGTTTCAGCACACACACTCGTACACATTCACATGTATGCACCCCGACATGTAATGTGCACACACATGCATACATACATGCAGACATGTGCACAAGCACAGTCACACAATACATTTATGTACATGTACAGTCAGACTTATACACATACATGTGTGCGCAGTTTCATAGTGCTGGTTTCTTCAGTAGGCAGATGGTTTTGTGCATTGGCTGTTAATTCTTGTTTAACTTTTTTTTCCCGTTTATTTATTTATTAAAGATTTCTGTCTCTTCCCCGGCACCGCCTCCCATTTCCCTCCCCCTCCCCCAATCAAGTCCCCCTCCCTCGTCAAGCCCAAAGAGCTATCAGGGTTCCCTGCCCTGTGGGAATTCCAAAGACAACCCACCTCCATCCAGGTCTAGTAAGGTGAGCATCCAAACTGCCTAGGCTCCCACAAAGCCAGTACGTGCAGTAGGAACAAAAACCCATTGCCATTGTTCTTGAGTTCTCAGTAGTCCTCATTGTTCGCTATGTTCAGCAAGTCTGGTTTTATCCCAGGCTTTTTCAGATCCAGGCCAGCTGGCCTTGGTGAGTTCCCGATAGAACATCCCCATTGTCTCAGTGTGTGGGTGCACCCCTTGCGGTCCTGAGTTCCATGCTCATGCTCTCTCTCCTTCTGCTCCTGATTTGGACCTTGAGATTTCTGTCCGGTGCTCCAATGTGGGTCTCTGTCTCTGTCTCCTTTCATCACCCGATGAAGGTTAATATTCAGGAGGATGCCTATATGTTTTTCTTTGGGTTCTCCTTATTTAGCTTCTCTAGGATCACTAATTATAGGCTCAATGTCCTTTGTTTATGGCTAGAAACCAAATATGAGTGAGTACATCCATGTTCCTCTTTTTGGGTCTGGCTTACCTCACTCAGGATAGTGTTATCTATTTCCATCCATTTGTATGCAAAATTCAAGAAGTCCTTGTTTTTTACTGCTGAGTAGTACTCTAATATGTATATGTTCCATACTTTCTTCTTGTTTAACTTTTTGAGAAGCAGCAGTTTCTGACTTGTCTTCAGAAATGGGAGAAATGTTGTGGATTAATTTGTTGCATGGACTGATACAGTATTGCAGTAAGAGGGAGTGTTTGGAAAAGGGAGGGCTCGAAACCCTGGTTTGTTGTTGTTTCAGGACAGGGCATCATATCATGTAGTGCAGGCTGGCCTTTCACTCTGTAGATGAGAATGGCCTTGGGACTTCTGATCTTTGCCTCCAAACTGCTGGAGTGACAGTTGTGTGCAAGTATGCCTAGTTTTTTATGCTCATCTGGGAACTGAACCCACCCTGCCCCTAGGATTTCTGTTTTTGTTGTTCTGTGTTAACTAGTGGTCTGATTCTAGCCACGCTGTACACGGTGGACAGTTTGTTGTTTAGCTTTGGCCCCTGGGAATCATGTCCAGGGCCTCACACACACTAGGCGAGTGCACTGTGGCACTGAGCTACTTACTGCCCTAGCTAGGGATCGTTTTTCTTTTCTTTTTTTTTTTTTGGGATCGTTTTTCTTGAGGAGAAAAATTGCATCCGCCATGTGGCAAAGTCCTTCTTATGACTCATGATTTCCGCCCTGTACCAGAGCTCGAACCCAAGGCCTTATGCACAGCAGACAAGTCTTCGCTGCGGAGCCACACCCTCCTTTCGTTGCCGTTTTGAAATAAGCAATTTGGTTGAGATTATTAGGGCAGAATGATGAAACTCTGGGATAGTGCAGTGGCTTATGGTAATTTAGTAGATATTTGTTTCCATGGAATATTTTAAAGTATATACTATTTCTTCTGTGTCTGCATCACTTATAGATTAACCTATAAAATTGAAAGTGCTGTGTTAAGTGACAAAAAGTCAAACCGTAGAAAGAACTATCAATGAAGACGAGGGTTCTCAGCCCTGACACGTGCTTTCCCATTCCCCCCTGGGGCAGCCACGCTGAACAGTTGTGTGTGTCCTTCTGGAGAGATTCTGCACGCGTGGCTGCAAACACACCTCCAGGCCCATCTCTAACCTCTGTTTCTTCACACAGATGTGTACTCTGATCTGTGTGTGGTGTCTTTGCTCTGTGCCTTGGAGAATATGGAGCAGAGTTTAAAGAGTTGAGCAGCCTGCAGCCAACACTGAACGTGGCGGAGTAGCTATCTGAAACTGTTGGCTTATGTATGCACTTCTGAGACCGGTTATCGCTTGAAGGGTTCTCTGTAGTCATTACTGTGGGTTAGTTTTTTCTCCGGAAGTTCGAGTTACCTTCCAAAGAAAGACTATGAGGAGACCTTATCCGTTTGGATGATTGATCAAGCAGTGAAACCGGAGACCTGTGGCTTTGACAGACTATTAGTCATTGCCACTCCAGATCACTGGTCAAGTCACTGATGTATCCATTATTACCATGGGGAATATAAAAAAGCTGTCTGAAGAATGGGTTAGAAGCAGCAACCTGGGGCTTTCTTGAGGGTTTACAGGCCAAATAGCCTGTACAGGCCAAAAAAATGGGAAAAATTTTAAGTTGTTCTTTATTTTGCTACTTAAAGTAACTGAGCAAGAGGTGTAGCTCAGTAGCAGGGTCCCTGCCTGTTACCAACAAGGCTCTGTATTAGCCCTCTAACTATCCTGCAGGAAAGTTTATTAAAATAACTTAAACCGGGGGCTGGTGAGATGGCTCAGTGGTTAAGAGCATCAACTGCTCTTCCCGAGGACCCGGGTTTGATTCCCAGAACCCACATAGTGGCTCACAACCATCTGTAACTCCAGTTCTAGAGAACCTGGAAGCCAGGAGAAGGCTGGATGTGTTCAAAGATTAGAAAGGCCAGTGTGGTTGAGATATGGTGTCCTCTTCTGACCTGCAGGCAGGCATACAGGCAGAATATTGTATACATAATAAATAAATAAATCTTTTTTTTTTTTTTTAAAGATGCCTTTGGATTGTATTTCCAGAGCAAACCCACTTACAGTCTCCATCTGGATTTTTGTTTCTGTGTCATCACTTGCCTAGCTGGCTTCTGCCATGGTTTATGTGCCATGAAGAACCCAGCAGAGCCAAGGTAGCACTGAGGAAAGGGTACAGCAGTGTTGTTGAGGTGAGGCTGCAGCGTGGTGCTGCACAAGGAGACAAGTGAGACAACGTGGGCTGCTTAGGATCAGTCACACACATTGTCACCTCACTGCCCCAGAGGTGACGTAATGCAGGGGAAAGGTGGCTTTTTTTCGGAAGTGGCATTAGGCCAACTGGGGGAAAAGGAGTTTGGCCTCTGCTGCTACCCAAGTAACAAGCCATTCCAAAGGGACTGTGGTCTTAAAAGTGAGGTCACACAAGAGTATTGAGTAGAAAACCCAAGATCTTTATGACCATGGTGTAGGAGCAGATTTCTTAGGCCATCAAAGTCACTAAACACAAAGAAAGTACATGGATAATCATTAAAATCTGTTGTGCTCCCCCCCCCCCCGCTCTCCCTGAAAAAAAGAACAAAAGAAAAGGAAAAAAGACAAAAAAACCGAGCGATGGTAGTACACACCTATAATCCCAGCACTTGGGAGGCAGAGACAAGTCAGTCTCTGAGTTTGAGGCCAGCCTTGTCTACAGAGTGAGTTCCAGCATAGCCAGTGCTACACAGAGAAACCCTGTCTTGAAACAAACGAAAAGAAAAGAAAAGAAAAGAAAAGAAAAGAATAGAAGGGGGCTGGAGAGATGGCTCAGTGTTTAAGTTCATTGTCTGCTCTTCCAGAGGTCTTGAGTTCAATTCCCAGCAACCACATGGTGGCTCACAACCATCTGTAATGAGATCTGGTGCCCTCTTCTGGCATGTGGGCATACATGGAGGCAGAATGTTGTATACATAATAAATAAATAAATCTTCTAAAAGAAAAAGAGAAAAAAGAAAAGAAAAGTTGTTTTTCAAAGAAAATACCAAGAGTTAAGACAAACTAGAGTGGAAAGCAATGTCTGTAGGATAGTCATCTGATACAGGAACTCTAGTGACCATAAATAAAGGCTCTCCAAGGCAGATGGCCCATTAGAAAGACAGCAGCAGAGGATATGAAATCTCTTGTACTTTGCAAAAGAGATTGTGTGATTGATGTATGCAGAGGCATTGACTTTTGTTAGTCATCAGGAAATTGCAGCCTATAACCATGATATCATACCGCCATACCTACCAGAACAGCTCACATACAATGCCAGTTATATGGAATATTTCTAGGATGTGGAGTTGCTGGAATTCTCATATACTATTAGCGGGACTGCTTAAGTATAGTGTCTCTCTAGAGACCGTGCACCCACTCAGGTGGAACTCTCCCACGGACACGGGAAGGATGTTTACAGCAGGGCCGTTCTCACAAGTTCCTGTTGGAAACATCCCAGTGTTCTCTGTAGTATAATGGCATATTCAGACATTGATATTACACAGCAGATGTGGATGAACTGTCTACAGGTGCACACCACACTGTGGATGGATCACACAAATATGCTGAGTGAAATAAGCCAGACACATGAGTACACATGTATGCTGCCATTCCTATAAAGGTGAAATTTATAGTGTTATGAATCACAAAAGCAAGTGGTTCCTTTTGGAGGAAGAAGTGAGCAGAATGGAACAAACGGGCTTCTGGGCCAGAGAGACTGCTCTTCGGGTAAAAGCACTTACCATGCAAGGCTGATGACATAAGATTGATCTTGGGAACCTATGTAAAAAGCCAGATGTGGTGTTGCACATCTGTAATCTCAAAAGACAGAGATAGAAGGTGGAGATGGGAGAATCTTCTGGAAGCCTGCAGGCCAGCTAGCCTAAAGTATGATATGCAATGGCAGAAACAAGAAATCCTGCCCGGTAAGATGGAAGAAGAGGAGGCTGCTGGACAGTGTTCTCTGATCTCCATGTGCAGTTGGAGCGTTTACGGCCCCACCACACTTCCATTCAGTACATAAGTCAAGGTAGTGGCTTCTGGGCTTTGGATGCTGCTGTTTCTTGTTAACTGAAGTTGGTCACTGCACTATTTTTTGACCTGTGTGCTTGCAGGTTTTCATTTTATATGTGCTACTTGAGCTAAATGTGTGTATGGATACAAATGTATGTTTTCACATACATGCTCTAACAATATGCATATTTGTAAGCAGAAAGACATCCTGAGCAGACCACAAGGTGGAGATGTAAGTCAACAGTAGAGGAAGCATACCCAACTTCCTCCGCTTCCTTCCCTGAGAGCAAGGAGAGAAAGCGGAAGCTGCCTGTGCTTCCTAAACACCACACAACACAGGCCTGTTCTCGCTCTAGCCCTTCCCCTCCCTCTGTGGATTGCAAACCGCTGGTCATTTTTATGTCTTCCTTCATGGGCTCCAGGCTCTGCCCCCCAGTCTTTATGTTTGTTTGTTGTTTTCACTTAGGTATCTTTTTCATCCATCGCTTTTTCCCTTTGAAAAAATTGATAAGCACACATACCCTGCCAATGTCTACCCACCTTCTGCTCTTCCTCTCCTCCTCATTTCCTTTCTTTCCCTCCCTCCCTTTCTCACTGTTCTCCCTTTCTCCAGAGTCTCAAGTAGCCCAGGTTGATCTTAACATCCACAGTATAACCTTGAATTCCTGACTCTCCTGCTTCTTCCTCCCAAGTGCTGGTTACATGTATGTGTTATCAGGCCTGGCTCTTATGCTCTTGTGTTCTTGATTTTAAAATAGGAGGAATGTTTCCAATATGTCTTTCTAATAGTTTTCACATCACATAGGTTGTCACCCTTTTTTAAATTTTTGTTTGGTTTTTCGAGACAGGGTTTCTGTGATTAGCACTCCTGCTTGTCCTGGAACTCTTGTAGACCAGGCTGGTCTCGAACTCACTGAGATCTGCCTGGCTTTGCCTCCCAAGTGTTGGGATTAAAAGCATGTGCCACCACTATCCGGCTTTTAAATGTATTTTTTTGGCTGATATACCAAACCTTGTGGTTATACAGTGGTTGTTAATATTGTTTCTCCCTTCTCTGACTCCAGCCTCAGTGGTAATGTTGGAGAGATTTCTTAATCCCACTTTCTGCTGTTTATAAGTATATTGCTAGAAATGTATTTTTTCTGAAAACAATTGTAATACACACACACACACATATTATGTATTTCTCTGTAATTCTTAAAATTTGGTCATTCCTCCAAATCAATAGGTTTAACACATTCTATGCAAAGCTGTCAATATGTCATCATCCCCATAGCCACTGTCCATGTGTTGTTGTTGGGTTGTTTTGTTTTCTTTTCTGTAAACATGTACATGGCTAAGACAAATACTATGACCTCTGTTCTTATAGAACACAGAACCCCCAAGATATGTGTGCTGGGAATTTAAAGGAACCACCCTATTTCTTAATAGTTGTATTGCCTAAAGGATGTGAGAGGCCTGTTTTCCAACCTGTTAGCCATCAGTGGGTGTCCCAGAACTTGGCGGGTTTTCTTAATCTCCGGGTGAAAGAAAAGAGTCTGTTTTGCATTTCAGTACTTGGTATTATAATGGCGTAGTGATGACTTTGGGCATGGAAAATAAAGATCTCTACAGCTGCATGTATTAATTTTAAATTACAAAAGTTATTTGGGAATTGAAAAGGAGCAAAATCCCAGTCCATTAAGAAGCAGGAGGAAGGAAGAAGACTTACTATGCACACTGTATTTTAGTTCATTGCCCTGTTTGTTATTTTTTAAATATATTGAACAATTTTCAAGTTTTGCTTTTTTTTTTTTTTCCTCCTGTTTGTGTGTGTGCACATGAGAACCGTGGATTGACACCTGGTGTCGTCCCCAACCACCCTGCATCTTATATTTTGAGACAGGGTCTCTCACTGAATCCGGATCTTATGATTCCTCTAGAATGGCTGTCCAGTGAGCACCAGGGAGCCTCCTGCCTAAGCCCCCCCACTCCCAGCACTAGGAATAAAGCATGGTACCACAATACCCCATGTGTTTTGCTTTTGTTTCTTGTTTGTTTGGACACAGACGGATTGCGCTTTGTTTTACAGACGACCATGCTGAGTCGCACGTTGGTGTGTCGGAGCTGAACCAGTTTCAGAGAGGGAGCCAGCATCCTTTGCTGTAGGTTTTGTCTCCTGTCTCTCTTGATCTTGGTTTCCCACCACTCTTGCCTGGCCCCGAGTACTCTGTCCTTTCTCCTGCTCTCTGCATCTGTGGACAGTGGTACCCCACAGCACCATATTGCTAACATTGCGTTGTGTTAAGGAGCAAATGATTATCAGAAAACCTGGGTTTGAGAAGATAACCATGGCTCTTGGAGCTTGTGAAGCTCAAATGTGATGGGTCCATGCGGAGGACCTTTGTGGGCTGGAGAGCGCCCTGTGACCAGGAGTGAGTGTTTGCTCTCACTGATGTTGGCAGAAGAGGAGGCAGATTGCATGCTGTACAAAAGTCTTTCTTTTCACAAAATGTCTAGAGAATAACACAATGGCAGAGGTTCTTGTACAGAATTGTGTGGCCTGGGTCGTAAAAGCTTTGCAATCAATTAGAAGGAGGAGAAGTTGGTGCCAGGATAAGGAGGCTGAGAAAGCAGGAAGACATGCGAGGTGAATAGTTCTGAGAGATGAGGACAGTCTGTACATCATGTGCCTCGTTGTGTTTTGAGCTTTTTACTGTATTTCTTAAGTCAGGGTTTCCCTCTAACCCAGACTGGCCATTGGGCTTGCCTGTGTGTACTCACCATATATGCCAGGCTGTCCTTAGATTTGCAGAATCCTGCCTCGGGTCCTAAGTTATGGAATATAGATAGGCATGTGCCACCCTGCCCGCTTTACTTTATGCTTCCCTGGATTCTACTGCCCTGAAGCAGTAGCTTTCACGCCAGTCTGTAGATTGGTGTCCAGATGGTTGCACAAAAGTCACCCAAGGGGCTAGAGAGATGGCTCGGAGCCATCAGATGGTCAAGAACACTGGCTGCTCTTCCAGAGGACCCAAGTTCAATTCTCAGCACCCACATAGCAGCTCACAGAACTGTCTGTAACTCCAGTTCCAGGGGTTCTGACACCCTCACACCAATGCACATAAAATAAAATTAAATAAATTATTTTAAAAAATCACCCAAGGGGCCTTACAGACTCTGGGTTCTGTCCCTCAGGCAAAATGGTGCTGTGGTTAAAAGTATGGGCCTCTGTTTCATTAATTCACATCTGTAGGTGTGAGTTGGCTGAATCAGTATAATAAAAATTGGATTGTTGAGGTTAAAGTGATGGCCATGTAGTTGGTCCTTGGCGCTGTGTGTATTGATTGTATATACATTACCATTTGACACCCTTAATTAGTCTTTTAGTGCCATATTTGCATTTTTATACATCGGGTGCCAAACAGATTTGTCCCACTGGTGCCTGCCAACCAGTGATTTCGCGACACTACACACAGCGTGTTTGTCCCCAGAAGAGTGCTGGTGTGCGCAATTCATTGAGCATTTTAGCATTATTTTATAAAGCAATGGAGTGGAAACAGGCGGGCTGAATGGGGGCAAAGGGTAATGTTGAGGCAGAGTTGACATTGCTAGGCATGCGACATTTCTAAGTGCAAGATATGTATTGTTCGTCTCATCTGGACCCTCACCGGATAATGAAACTGGCAGATTGTAAAGAGCCGAGTGAACGAGGAACAGAGAACGGTGTCCAGAGATGTGGCTCGCCATATTGTGTGGCCATCTTGGTCACTATTGTACATTTTATGTCTAGCCATGTTTACAAGCACACATTGTGTAGTAATGAAGTACAGTTGGCTTACAAATGCAGTAACAGTTGGCTGCTCACTGTAACTGAACTTCCCCCACTGGCCAGCAGAAGGCGCTCAGTCACCATGAAGCTGGTGTTGTGGTTGGTACTCAGGCTGGAAGGCTTAGGTTTTTGTGTGCCACTCATTGCCTTTCTGCGTTTAAGGTGCCTGTGACGATCAAACAATTCATCCAAAGAGCACTTTTCTTTTGGTGCTGATTTTAGATTGCAGAGATGATTCTCCTTGGGGATAATACTCTGACTTCTGATATTTGGATTGGAGGCTAAAATAATGTCCTCTGATGGCCTGTCAATCAGTGCTCTGTGTAGCTCTTCTACTGTGAACTGTTTTGTTAAGATTTTCATTTAATATGGAACCTTTTATTAATATTTAAAACGGCAACTTATGGGATCTTAAAGAAGGACTAGGAAAGATTGTTGGGAGGAAAGAAGCTGATGGTCTAGCAGATGGGCCGCCAGCCTCCCGCCGTTGATAATGATATTAAAATAGCAGTTGTACGTCACAGTTATTATTAGCTGGTATATTGAAATTTGAAAGGTAATGAAAAACTGCCCTTTCTGAAATTGTATCCGTTCCCCCAAGTCACCCAGCTAAGTCTGGCGATCAGTTTGCAGGAGAAAAATGGGATTGGTTTAAAGTTGGGGAAGACAATTGCAGATACAGCTCCTTTATGGAGTGGGTACCTGACATGCACAAAGCCCTGGGTTTGATCCCCATCACTAAGGGAGAAAGGAAAAACTAAAGCAAAGCAAACCGGCAGAAAAATGATTGCTTATGGTAGGTTTGAGGGTGCTATGACGAAATGCCCTTAGTTGAGAGGCGAGGAAACATTATCTGCGTATGAGTTATTATTCTGACCTTCGGCTCACTGGGCATTATTTATTGAAAGTGTTTTGGGAATCGACTTCGGGTTAGGCACAGTGTTGGGCATTCTCCATTCCTAGTGTATCCATTTATGAGACCAGGCGCACGTGTCCTGCTTACTTCTCAGCCCCTAGATTAGTGTCTCTATACAGAAACTCCTCCTTATCTGTAGTATGGGTGGGTGCGTGAGTAGGTGGGTAGGACACAGACTGGGATAGTGTGGAGTACCAGGCTGAAGGAAGCACCCTGCGCCCACAGATCGTTAGCACACTGATGCTCACACGCTGGCACATTAGTCTTGAGTGAGCACTGTTATTTTGAGTTTGTTTTCAGAAACTATGTTGAACTTTGAATGCTAATGAGAAATTGCCTTTTCCCTAAGTTGTATTGATTCTCTTGACTCAAGCAGACTTGGAAATGTTCGCCCCCTTTATCCGGTCTGCTCCCTTGGACTGGCAGCATCAAATCAGTGTGCTGATTGTCTGTTCCTCACCGTTCCCTGTTGTCATTGTCCTTCTTCTGACTTCTTTGCCACCCACCTCAATTACTGCACCAGCTCTTTGGCCTCCCCCCCCCTCACTGCAGCCTCTCATCAGTGTGATCCAGTCTGCACATTGTTGCCAGAGTGTGTCTCTAAAGAATTTATGTCAGAGAGTCCATTTCTGATTGAAATCTGAGCCTCTGTGCATCTTTATATCCACAGAACAAGACTACACAGAACGTTCTGAAAAAAGGAATTAGCCTTTCATACCATAGGGGCGTTTTCACATCTGTGGGTAAGGCCAGCTAGAAACCTTTGTCGATACAACTCAGTTCACTGACACCCTAGAAAGAGCTTCGCTGCTGCCGGCTGTAAACCTCCCTGTGGTCTGTGAATGCTCAAACATTGATATTTTTTTCCAGACAAAACAAACATTTTCCATAGTCGGGTTGACATCTTTTTGAAATGCTAAGAAAAGCTACTTCTTGGAATTCGCTTCTTTTCAGCTCTCTGTTCAGTTGATAAGAATGCCCTCCCTGTGAACTCTGACAGGTTCCAAACGAATTTGTCAGCAGGGAAGTGGAGTATCTGTGTGCTCTCCTCGTGTTATTATAATTTAATAACATACACTATTTTCTTTGGATGCTGAAAGTGCGATCCCATTATGTCCTTACAAGTGATCATGAGACATGTTCAGGCCTCTAATATACTCCCATGTTTATTAATGTCGTGTTTTTATTATTACAGATAAGGTCTACCTTCAAAGAATATCCATAGAATTTATTGATTTATTAAAAAGCGCGCGTGCACACACACACACACACACACACGCACGCACACACAGAGGCATCATCCACTGGTGGGCTTGTGCTCCCAGCACTGGGAGAGGTGGAAGCTGAAGCGATATTTGAGTCCAAGAATTCAAGACTGGCTTGGCCCGGGCTCTGAAAAGAAAGCAGGAGACGCTGTTGCAGAGGCTCTGTGGTAGCCTCTTCTGGGCCCTGGGTCTGATCCACAGTAATTTAAAGGGAAAACCAAATCTGTTGCCGCTCAGAGGCACGGTAATTAGCGTGCCCTTTCTGTAACTTAAGAGATCTCCTGACTTGTCACTGCCAATGCAAGGTGGAACTGGAAGGTGTTTTGCTGACAGATTTCCCTCCCAAAGTAATTCCATCTGCCTGAAAGCATCAGTCTTCAGTGCTAAGTCGTGAAGGCAGGTAGCCGTTGATTAAGACTTTTGTTTTAATTTCTCAAGATAAGAATGTTAAGCCCCGTTGTCATCCTGGCTCCCTCCAGCTAAAACCCTTGGGGTTGCCAGCTCTGTTTGTGTAAGCATTTCCTGATCGCCGCTTCTCCAGCATATTCCGAGGCCTCATCTTTTGGGTGTTGGGGACATAAACATGGCTGTCCTGTGGCCTCTCTCCTCACAGAGCTCATAATTTAGGAAGGGAGACAGATGAGTAAATAACTAACTACAATCCTGCCTGATAAATGCCACGTTAGAGGCTGCGAACGGAGCGCCCTGGGAGCGCCAGCGAGTGATTGATTTGAGTGAAGGGGGCTGGAGTGGGGATCAGGAAGGACTCTGCAGCAGCAGTGACATTTGAGTTGAGCCTTAAGGGATGAATAGAATTTTGCCAGATGGACAAAGGGGTGGGGGTGGGGACACTGCAGACTCATGCAAAAACATGAGAGTGTGAAAGTTTGTGCCTTTGTCTGTGTGGTAGTGAGCAGTATGGGCTCAAGCAGAAGGGTGTGGAGGGCGGATGTTGGGAGCTGAGACCACGGGACCATCTTCTAAAGCTCACACTTAGCCTCTACTTCCAGGAAGTCAGAAGTTGTAAATAATATGATCTGGACGAGGATGACCTGGAGAGTCACCTCGGCTATACCAACGGGGTGGTGGGGTGGGGCACGTGTTGGCTGTGCCCACGGAGATGAGGACAGGAACTTGAGAACCATCTCTGAGGAAACCTTGATCATTGCTGAGATGTGGCCGCGGGATAATAGCAGCAACAGTAGTAGCACAGTGCTCTGGGTGGCTGGGCTTGCTAAGCAGAATTGAGAAGCGGGGGAGGACAAGCTTGTGGGACAAAGGAGTGGATTTGACTTTGCATATACTCACTGTTGGAGGATTCCTGGATGAAACAGGCAGCGGAGTGCCTGTGGGGAAATGCCACAGTCATGCATTGGAAAGTCTTGACTTGGGGATTTAGCTGCAGAGTAAAGGGTGGGAGAATGTGCCTTTTTTTTTAATTTGAAAGTTTTTTTAATTTTTAATTTTTTGAAGGGCTTCCTTTATAATGTATTTATTTCATAATATTTTTGAAATTCAAATAATCTTCCCTTAAGCCTCTCCCATGTATCTCCCCCAGATTTTTCACCTTTTTCTTTAATTGTTGCTTTACATATTTGTGAAAATTGATCTATATTATCACATATCATATATATTCCTAAGTATATAAGTACACCTGCTGGGTCCATATTATCATACCTCTATGTATATAATTTCAGGGCTGACGACTTGGCTTCTTTTTGCCTCTTCATGTGCTACACTCTTCACCCTGACTTCTAGAGTCTGATCTTGATTCTCCCAAGGCCTGCTTTCCGTTGAACAGTACTGCCTAGTAATACGTATCACCCAAATGTGAAGCAGAGCTTAAAAGCTGATGAAAAAGTGGCACGGAGACACATAGGCATGGAGGATCACTAAAGGCGCATTCCTGATGGACCTGGGACGTCAGTGAAATAAGAGCACCAGCTCAGAGATGAGCAGGGAGAGGCTGTAGCCTAACTCTAGGAATTAGCTCATCCTGGGAAGTCTTTCCTCTGTATTATGTTTACCACTGATATAGCTGCTGTCCACATTTTTGCTTTTATTCCCAATAGGTACTTAGACTACACACATACTACATGCACAAGTACACACAAACTGCACACATAAACAGCTGTAGTCCTCATTTGCCATATATTGAGATGGTTTAAAAACACGTCACATTTGTTGGGTTTTGTCCCTTAATACTAATACCTTAATATGGTGTGCGTGTGTGTGTGTGTGTGTGGGGGGGGGAGACAGAGAGACAGACAGAGAAAGAGAAGGGGTCAAAGCAAGGCATTTTAACACTAATCTTGGAGCGCTGTCAGTTGCTCCTTGGAACGACTGTTTGAAGCTGGCCCCTGATGCACTTGTGAGTCTCAGGCGATTTTCTGGCCAGTCTCTGACCCAGGGTTTTGCTGTGAATCACATACAACTACATGAGATTCATGCTGGTACTTGCAGGATGCCTTGGGAGTCAGCGGGTATGCTTGGGTTGCAAATTGCCTGCTTCGCTTCCCTTTTCATTGCTTTCTTCCCTGTCCTCAAAGCTAGGTAAAGCTAAGTGATTATCATGTGGATAAGTGTGAAACCTCGACATCTCGGGTTCCTGGGGCCAATCATGTAAAGTAAGGCCTTCAAGAGCGTGTCTGTCTTTTTGATAGACTGGAAGAAAGTCATACTGGTGTTTGGCATGTTAATTGCTGCATTTGAATAAGAGACCAGACCTGTGCATAAAATCTTCATCCAAAGAATCAAAAGCCAGTCTTTGCATTTGACCTGGGTTTTCTTGAAGGATATTTTTCTTTTTTAGTTTTAAAGTGACAAAATGTGAAATTAATACTTATTAAATATATACTTATAAAAATAATGCTGCCTCACAATGGAGTAATTGATATAATGAAAATGGGTAATTTATTGAAAAAGGTCTTATTTCCCAAGCACTGTATTCAGCCCTTTGAACACACTATTACCACCCCTTCAGCATGCACACGCACAAGTGCTTGAGGACAGCTCCTACACGGAGAAGCTGTGTGTTGTCAGGACAATGATTTCAGTCAGATTGTGTAGGGTTTTTTTTTTCTCTATTGATTAAAATGGTTTCTACCAAAGTACTGAGGAACTAGTTTTTGAATACATAGATTACTCTGTTTAATCCTTGCTAAAACATCTAAAGGTAGATGTCTCTGTCCATACATTGCCAGTAAGTGACATGCTGGTGGCTGTTCACTCTGCACTGGGGAGCAGGGTGCAACACAGGGGAGGAGGTTTTCATGTCTACCTTCCTACCTAGTGGTCAGAGGGCTTAACTACATGCAAGGCCAGACAGGAGGGCAGCAGTTGCTCTTAGGCAATATAAGAAGAAATGAATGAGTGCACACAGAGTCAGCCAAAGAGTGCCCGCAAATAGCAGCTGCCACTGCTGTGGTGCTCCTCCCACGCCTCCATCATCTCCTCCCAGATTCTACCCGAGCAGCAATGTGAATGTATCACCTCTGTGTTGGAGTCGTAGAGGTGGTTTCCTGGGAAACATGGTTCTCACATCCTTTGGACAAGGAGGCAGAGGCAGGGACTGTTTTCAGACAGGGGACTAGTATGTGTTGTGCAAGAGCCAATGTGGGTTACTTCCGGGGGGCTGGTCACAGCTGACTGTGACTGTCAACTGGTCACCGTTGACAGAGTGCGATGGTTGTGACTGCATTCATAAAACTGGACTTGAAACTCTGCATGTGTTTCTGTCAGCAACCAAGCACCCTTTAGTGAGAAATTTTATTATCTTCTTATATATATATGTCTGTAAGCACAGTATTGTATTTGTATGAAAAATAATATTGGTTCCCTTTATGGCACAAAGTCTGTGAAACAAACTTGGTGGCCATAAACTGGCAGCTTCCAATTGGCCTTGTGATTTTAAGACTTAAGAACCAACTTTGCTGGTTTTTTTAGTCCAGGGGATTGTGGACGATTAGTGGAGTGCTGGGTTATTCCGCCATCTCGTCATTGTATCATGTAATTGTCTAGGGGCCATGTTGTGTCTTTGCCTTGGACCCAGTTCCTAGAATAAACTGAGAGTGCAGTAAATTGTGGAGAGGACTTTCTGAAGCGTGCCAGGCTGGCCAGCTCTGTGCTGGTGTGAGTGCTTCTCAGCTGAGTTGTGTTTTGTGAGATATGTAATGTGTTTACTCATGTTCTCAGGTCCAGCCTGATGAGCGAAGAGACGAAGCGAGGAACTCCCAACCCATGGCTCTGTGAGGAGCCAGAGAAGACCAGAGGTTTGGGTTTTGATGAGATCCTGCAACAGCAGCAGAAAATTATCCAAGGTACTGACTGAGTGTCCTAGGACTGTGGGTCACAAACCTGTCACTTTGGTCCTAGCTTTGACTGTTTTCCTTATCACCATTGAAAACTCGAGTCAAATGACTGTTGCTGTAAAGCTCTTGATTCTTTTTTTCTGTTATGGCCCCACGATGCTTGAGGAAAAGACTTCATTGATCCTACTGACTTGGTTGTCATCAGTTTTCCCTTTACCCTCAAGTTTGTCTGGACCATCAGAACTTTTTCCTTTTTATTTGTAGGTTACACCACATTTGCTTAATGTGCTATTTTTTAAGATTCTCATTTTTAACAGCTTTTTAAAAAATTGATTTTATTGAGCTCTACAATTTTCTCTGTTCCCTCCCTGCCTCTCCCCTCCCCTTCAACCCTCTCCCATGGTCCCTATGCTCCCTGTTTACTCAGGAGATCTTGTCTTTTTCTACTTCCATGTAGATTAGATTCATGTATGTCTTTCTTAGGGTCCTTATTGTTGCCTAGGTTCTCTGGGATTGTGATTTGTGGGCTGACTTTCTTTGCTTTATGTTTAAAAACCACCTATGAGTGAGTACATGTGATAATTGTCTTTCTGGTTCTGGGTTACCTCACTCAATATGATGATTTCTAGCTCCATCCATTTGCCTGCAAATTTCAAGATGTCATTATTTTTTTCTGCTGTGTAGTACTCTTTTGTGTAAATGTACCACATTTTCCTTATCCATTCTTCAGTCAAGGGGAATTTAGGTTGTTTCCAGGTTCTGTCTATGACAAACAAAGCTGCTATGAACATAGTTGAGCACATGTCCTTGTGGCATGATTGAGCATCCTTTAGATATATACCCAAAAGTGGTATTACTGGGTCTTGAGGTAGGTTGTTTCCCAATTTTCCGAGAAATCGCCATACTGATATCCAAAGGGGTTGTACCAGCTTGCACTCCTACCAGCAGTGCAGGAGTGTTCCCTTTACCCCACAACCTCTCCAGCATACGTTGTCATTAGTGTTTTTGAAGGTTTTTCTTTCTTTTTTTTTTATTCAGAAGTAATGTACTATTGCTATGGGTTCAAGCAAGATTAGGGACAGACAAGATGGAAAGTGTGCTGTACTGCTTCTCGAGTCTCCAGACTAGAAGTGGATTAGTATATGTGTCTCCAGTCTTGTTTCTGTATACATATATAAATATATTTAGTATACATATATTTTATGTTAACAGGACCATGAGTACATAGCTATCTCACTATATGAACCATTTCCTAGTTTTTGACTTAATATATTTTTCCATGTCAGTTTGCTGTTCTTTGTAAAGACAGCTTTATTGGAGTATAATTGGCATTATCATAAGCAGCACATGCTTGCTATGTTTGATTATTTGAACCTCAGCACACACACAATGAAGCCATCACTATAGTCAAGATAGTGAACCCAGTTCTCAGAGGATTCCTTTGTGTCTCTTGGAGAGTCTTCCTGTTGTCTGTCCCCCATTCCTAGACAACAGCTGATCTGCTTTCTGTCAGTACTAATTGGTTTCTGTTTTCCACAGTTTCATGTGAGTAGACTCGTACGGTATTTACTCTCTTGGGAAGGGGTCTGGCTTCTTTCTCTATGGATAATTTTTAAATGCATCTGGATTGTCGTGTGAATCTTTACACAATACCCCCCCCCACACACACACAGAAGATGTCTTTTGAAATAGTTTTCTTCTTTAGTAACTTGTAAGATATTTTCATCTGTCCTTTCAGTTCTTTTGTCAGACACCTTTGGGTTTTGTTTTTAGAAAGAGAGCAGGTTTAGTTAGGATGCTGGCTGAGCGGTAGCAAGCTCACGACCATAGGCACACACATGCTTTATGGCTGTTTCCTTGTGTCCTGGCTTCCCTCTTCTTTTCCAGTGGTGCCTCTCACACCGTGCAAGTTCTTAAGTCCAGTTCATCCGTTTCCTCCAGTACGATGTCTGTTCTGATTATATCTGAGAAAATGTTCAATAGGCTAAAGCCACAAGATTTACTGCCTTTTTCTTCTAGTAATTTTATAATTAGGTTTTTACATTAGACCTGTCATCTTTCCCAACTGGTATATAGGCACGGGCTCTTTTTACAATTGGATATCTATTTGGCTTAGAGGCATTAAAAAATAAAAGACCGTTTTCACTGCTGAATTTCTCACCTTTGTCAACAATAATCAAGCCGTGCATATGTGTATAGCCTGCTTCTAGGCGCTGCTCCTCTCTGGTAGTTTGTGTGGTCCCTTCTACCACTAAACCAAGCCACACAGGCCACCAGACTTTGTTTTTTCTCAGTATTTCTGGGTATTCCCAGGGTTTTTATACTTATATCTGAATTTTAAAATCAGCTTTGAATTTTTGAAAATGATGACACTTGTAATTTTGATTGCAGTTGCATTTTTTAATACTCTTTTGGAGAGAACTGATGTCCCATCACCAAGGCTCTCCTGATCCGCAATATGAGCTCATCACTAAATTAACCTTCTCTTCTCCTTTCGCTTGCTTGCCGTAGTATTGCCTTTCAGACTTCACCACACACACCGTCTTTGCCTTCCGCCAGACTTATCCCTAAGCACTTCACACTTTTGTTATTAGTTCCATTTTACAATGGTCAGTATCGGATTGCTGCTCAAATATAAAGCTGCTGTCTATTTTTGTGCTGTTTTTAGATCATGCAGCTTTGCCTCCTCTCACGAAAATGCTCTAGTACACATTGTTGAATGTGTAGATTTTCTTGACACAAATAATTGTTATCTATGAGTAAGACAATTATATTTTTTAATTTTAAGATACATACCTTTAATTTGTTCTTCTTGCCTTGTTGTACTTGCTACAGCCTAATACATTGATGGAAACAGATATTCTTGCCTTGTTTCACTCTTAATAGGAAATATTTATTTGGATCCAAGTTTTGTGGATTTTCCTCCAATATTGGATAGTTTTGAATTTTCTAGAGATATTTTTGTGATTTACAGTGCTTTTATTTTCACATATTTTAAACATTTATTTATTTATTTATTTATTTATTTATTTATTTATTTATTTATTTATTTGATTTTCGAGACAGGGTTTCTCCGTAGCTTTTTGGTTCCTGTCCTGGAACTAGCTCTTGTAGACCAGGCTGGCCTCAAACTCACAGAGATCTGCCTGCCTCTGCCTCCCGAGTGCTGGGATTAAAGGCGTGTGCCACTACCGCCCGGCTAATATTTTATTTTTATTACATATATATGTATTATGTATATATGTATGTATGTACATATATGTATGCATGGGGAATGCAGGCCATGCTGCACTTTGTGGGGTCAGTTCTTTCTTTGTTGACTGAGGTTTTTTGTCCCACCAGGCCCCATAGTCGTTTAGCCCCCAAAGAAACACACAGAAGTCTACATTAATTATAAACTGATTAACCTATTAGCTCAGGCTTCTTATTAACTCTTATAAGTTATATTAGCCCATTATTCTTGTCTGTGTTAGCCATGCGGCTCAGTACCTTATTTGCTGAGGCAGTCACATCTTCCTCTATGTCTGGGTCATGACTGCAGAATGAAACTTCTCTCTTCCCAGAATTCTCATTGCCACACCTCTACTTCCTGCCTGGCTACTGGCCAATCAGCATTTTATTAAAAATAATACAAGCAACAGGATAAAAGACCATTGTCTCACAACACTCCCCTTTTTTAAACAAGAACTTTGAATCTAATATCCTTTGTTTAGCTTTTCTCCTGACCATTATCCATAACAACTTGTGACCAACATTCTAAACAGAAAAATATCTCTAGTCCATTTTTTGGAACATGGGTGTAGTTTTCCAGGCTACTTCCTGCTGATTAGGGGCACTGATAATCTTATGGGGACCTAAAGAAAATTTGTAATTGTGGTCAAGTCATGATTGGAGTATCCTGTGAGGTTTGATCATCTCAGGCAGCAGTTTTGAATCTGTTGGATGTAGAACTTAGACATCTAGGCCATCTGCTCCTATTGGAGATTTCTCAGGGGGTCTTCCTTGATCAAACCTGATTTTTCTTAACCCGGAATGAATCCACAGCCTCTCATTTTCTGTGGAAACAAGAGCAAAATCTTTTCTCCAAAGTAACATATCTTTTGACTTCAATTTTAAAGTCAAGGTATTTTCAAAATACCTATCTTGGATTAATTCTGCAGCATTTATAAACAAATATCTTTTAGCAGCTGTTGCTCCTTCCTCAGCATTCAAACAATTCAAAGAGAACATAATAACATACAGTATCCAGACTCTGTGTATTTTTCATCTTTGTATGGCTTTATTTTAACCTCTATTTCTTTTATTTTTAAATTTTGGCTTTTTGAGACAGGGTTTCTCTATATATCTTTGTACTGGAACTCATTCTGTAGACCAGGCTGTCCTTGAACTCATGGAGATCTGCCTGCCTCTGCCCCCCAAGTGCTGGAATTAAAGGTGTGTACCACCATACACAACTACTCTCTTTTTTATTTTATTTTAAGGATTCTTATCCTTTTTTTTTCTCCCAAACCTACATGTATTCCTAAACACACTGTAAACCGTTTAGAGGTTTTCTTTGTCTTTGAATCTATCTTTATTGCATATCTTTTTTTTCTGACCACATGAGTCTTTAGTTTGCTAAGCCATATGGCTAGGATTAAAGCCATGGCTTTGACTGCTGGATCTAGCCCATTCCTTAGCTTTCTGAGATTCCAGCTTCATGGTGGAGGTACTGGCCAGAGCCATGTTTATTGCCACACCTCTATGGCGTTTCAAGGGCCCTGCCACCACTAAAAAGCATGCAGTCAGCTTTTCATCAACACCATTTAAGTGTTTTGCGGCAGGACCTCTTAAAAGAGCTGCAATGTTTTACAACTAAAGCTGAGTCAGGAAGCCTCTCTTAAATGAGAGCATTTGCCTCTAGCAAGCAGAGCCCACCTAAGAAAGTGCTACCAAGAAGCCATTCTTAAATCTGTTCTTTTTGTGTCTAGAATCTCTTCCCAAGCTCTCTCAGGTTTTCTGTGGATACAGTTTTTCTACACATTGGGCACCATTTTGTTGACCAAGTTATCTGTCCTGCCCAGTTCCTGCAGTTGTTAAGTCCCAAAGAATCACACAGAGGTCTACATCAATTATAAACTGATTGTCCCAGTATCTCAGGCTCTTCTTATTAACTCTTATAACTTATATTATCCCATAATTATTGTCTGTGTTAGCCACGTGGCTCAGTATCTTATTCGGCGAGGCAGTTACATCTTGCTTCCTTTGCATCTGGGTCATGAATGTAGAATTATAAACTTCCCTCTTCCCAGAATTCTCATTGCCCCACCTCTACTTCCTGCCTGGTCACTCACTGGCCAATCAGCATTTTATTAAAAATAATACAAGTAACAGGATAAAAGACCATTGTCCCACAGCACTTCCAGCTTTACATGGGCTCTGGGATCAAACTCAGATCATCAGACCCATGAAGCAAGTGGTTTTTCTAAGTGAGCCATCTCGCTGGCCCTGGGTTTTGCTTTTAAAGACAGATAAAAGAGTTGTTTAAAATATTATAGAGCATGGATCATCATATTGGCCTATGAGCCAGATCTTATTTTTGTATGGCGCATAAGTCAAAAACAGCTTTAAAGTTTTTAAATGGTAAAAAAATAATCAAAAGAATATTTTGTGACTTGTAAAATTGATTAAAAGCTCAGGGCTCATAAATTCATTTTTATGGGAACACAGCCATTCTCACTCACTTACACAATATCCATAGATACTTTCTCACTTGGCAATAGTAGAATTGAATAACTGCTTTAGGGACCATATCAACCACAAAGCCTCAAATGCTTCCTATGTGGCCCCCTACAGAACATGTTTGCCTCCAATCTAGAGGAATTTACTACACTACTGAGCCTACACCACTCTGGCTATTCTGCATGGTGTGCCAGGAGTACCCAGGTGATGTGCTTCGTATGAATGGGGCAGTGTCTTACTGTGGTTGAGGTTAGACCTTGATTCCTTCTACCCTTTGAAGTGACTCAGCTCTGCGTCTCTTTCTCACTTCTTTTTTTGGTCTTTTGAGACAGGGTTTCTCTGTGTAGCTTTGGAGCCTTTCCTGAAACTCGCTCTGTAGACCAGGCTGCCCTTGAACTCACAGAGATCCGCCTGCATCTGCCTCCCAAGTGCTGAGATTAAAGGCATGTGCCACCACTGCCCAGCCTCTTTCTCACTTCTTCTGAGCCCTGACTGATGCTCGGTGAGGACTTGGAGCACATGCCTTGCCAGACCACAGGGCTCTTATTCTGTGCAACCTTCTCTCTAGTGCTCCAGCTATTGACCCCTTTGTACTCAATTCAAGAAGTCCCCTGGATTCCACCTGGGAATCCAGTCCCCACACCATGACGGGAGCATTCTCAAGGCACAGTCTGGACAAACTTGGTACGCGTCCCATTTGTTTTCCTTTCTGAGATATTGCCTTGTCTGCTGATGCACATTTCTTGAAACAGTGGATTCAAATATTTTGGCTCTTTTCTCTGTTCTGTGTTCATCCAGGCCAGAAGGAAATCTGGTTCCTGTCAGTCCGTCTTGGCCATAAACAGGAGTCTAATTCGATTTTGAACTCTTCTTCACAATGAAATTATCTAGTAAACGAAACACTGGCTCTCCGTGCCTTTAATTCTGCATACCTCCCGCATTACTGTGTTTGACAGGAGGCGAACAGTGGAGAGCAATGCAGTTAGTGCAGAGCACAACTCACACGCAGCGCTTTGTTCTGCAGCAGCCATGCTTTCTGGGAGGACTGCCTAGCGCTAATGCAAGTGGATTTTCCTGTCACTGCTGCTTGCCAAGGAAAGCTGTTTTCAGTCAGGAAAAGCATTTCTGTCTTTGAGAATGTGCTGCGCTCGGGGATTGCTCAGGTTGGGCGTGAGCGAGCGCATGCTCTGTATGCTTCTAAGCAGCATCTCTGAACCAAAGTATCTCCCCTGCTGAGTTCTCTGCTCCTTGCAAGACCACTGCCCCCGGCTCTGTCTTAGGACAGGGAGTGGAATGGCCCATGTTTGGGGTAATTTTATTAACCTGTTCTTTCTAAATGTGATTTGAAATGCTGGGTCCATTGTTACCTTTCAAGCTAAACACAAACATGAAAGCAATCTTTGCTCCAAATACTTAGTTGCCTTTCCTGTGCTCCAGGAACCTGTGCTGTGGCTCCATTTTATTGCTGGACCCTATACTAGATAAAGAAGAGTCAGAATAAACTATTTCGGATTGCTTTTTGGCCCATAGTGTTGGTTAGCCTTTCTGTACTTTAGTGTGAAGACTGAGAAATTTCCCCCAAATAATCTTATTGCTAGATCAGAGACTGGCAGGTAGTGAATATCTTTCTTGCTCAGTCTAGAAGCTAGGCCTCATGATAGCCAGTTATCTAAGGCGAGCCCAATACTTTAACAGTTGCTTGGGATATTCGCAGACCTTAGTAGAGGTGACTGTGGTGATGCCAGTGTCTTTGTCTCCTTAGGATCTGAGATAGAGCACAGGAAGGAGACACTGGCCAGTGCAGGCTCATGTCCCTGCGTCAGACAGTAGGCTATGGAGTGTGGCTCCCCCGCTTCTATTAAGAGTCTGTTGATGAGGTTCCTAAGTTAGCGCAGCTTAGTCTCCACTATTTTGTGTTGTTCTTTCTATATTTGAGTGTTTGCTATAGACTTCCTGGTCTCAGGGAGTGGCTTGTTTGACTGCTGGTGCACAGGCCCAACAGAGCAACTGAGGAAGGAGGAGTTGGTGTTGGCTCACAGTTTGAAGACAGATGAGTCCATTGTGGGGAAGACGCAGCAGCAGGAATTTAGTTAAGGTCACAATGTGTCTGCAGTGAGGAATAGGAGACAATGCTGCCCTCAACTCCCTCTCTTCTTTATATTCAGTCTGGGCTCCAGCCCATGAAATGGCGCTGCCCTATTTAAGGTAGGACTTCTGCCTCAATTACCCTAACCTAGGACTCTTCTCACAGGCCCATGCTCAGGTTTGTTTCCATAGTGATTCTAAATCCTATCAAATTGACAATCAGGACCAACTCTCATAGTCTGTAAATATTTTCCTGTGAAATGGGGACAGTGAGAAATCTTAGTAGGAAATCTTGAGGTAGTTCTCATTACAGACAGCGTTCTCGGAAGATAGCCTTCCTTGTAGCTACCACATATATTAGGAGATTCCTTTCCCCGGGGCCTCAAAACTCAGCCAAAATAAAACCATCTATTCTTAGAACTTGCTCTGAGGGTCTTCTAAACACAGCGATGAGTGAATTCTTTTGTCTGGATTGGCTTCATCTCTTTTATTATTGGGTTTTACATTTGACTTCGTCTTCTCCTCATTCTGTCCGTTCTTCTCCAGGGAACATTTCCTTCCATACATTAAGTATGAGGTGACCATTGTTTCTCTCATAACATCAAGTGTTTTTTTTTCCCCAGGGGGGGCTTCCTAAACCCAGAGGACCATCCAGTATTGTGAGAGCCTTTCCATCTGGAGAAACTGTATTCCCCGCCCCCCCCATCCCCATAAAGCTGAAAAGGCCCTCTGTGGTCACTTGTTGATTTAAACAGCAAAGGGGACCTGTGTTAGTTCCTGCTAATGTATGGAGCTTCCCTGTGCCACCAGCTGGACTCTAAAGGAAGGAAGATATTCTCAAACTTTAGATCCTTGTCATGTGCGCAGACCAGAGACTATGCTTAGCTCTGGCCCCTCTGCTTGCTTTTGTTTAAATGGTGCTGGGGACTGAACTCAGGGCCTTATGCATGCTAAGCAAGTGTTCTACAACTGAGCCACATCCCCACCCTCTTCCTTTTTGTTTACCTATTAATATATTAATGACCTTTAGGCATAGGAAATTTTAAACATGATAGAGTAAGGTATCTTCTTTTCCCCATCCTGCTTTAGTAAATATAGCTAGTTTGGTTTTATCTGTATATACCCATTTACCCACTTCAGGGATTGTGTGTATGTGTATACACATGTAATGCACATAACACATATTTTCACACATGTGTAGGTTAATGATGTAAACAGAGACTGCACAGACCCAAATATATTCACACAGAAAATATATTAATTACAACACTGTCTGGGCCAATGATCCAGGCATATTCCTAACTAATTCTTACATCTTAAATTAACCCATTTCTATTAATCTATGTATTGCCGCGAGGCTGTGGCTTACCAGTAAGGTTCTGGCATCTTTCTCCTTCAGCAACTACATGGCATCTCCCTGACTTATTTCCTCCTCTATCTCTGCTTAGATTTTCCACCTTGCTATATTCTGCCCTGCCATAGGCCAAAGCAGCTTCTTTATCAACCAATGGTAATAAGACATTCACAGCATACAGAGGAGCTTCCCACATCATAAAGATCAATTTTGTGTATCATTCCTCCGGACTGTCTACCATTCCTACTGTTTGCTCCTGCTGAGACCTGAGGTCTGCCAGTTACCTAGGCTGGCTGGTCCGTAAGACCCAGAGATCTAGAGCTCCTTTCTCTACGGCCTCAGTGCTAGGATAATAAGTACATGCCACCCCACCTATGTACCAGGCTTTTTCTTTTAGGTCACTGACCAGCTCCCAAATCATGACAGAGACTTCTTAATAGTTTTGAGTGCTCGGCCTAGCTTAGGCACAATTCTGGCTAGCTCTTTTTAACTTAAGTTAACCTGCTTCTCTTTATCTACCTTTTGCCTTGAGGCTTTTTACTTTTTTCCCCTCTTGTATGTCTTTCTTGCTGCTTGTTTCTGGCTGGCTGGCCACTGGCTGGCTTCTTGCCCTAGGAGTGTTCCTTGTTCTCTTTCCCTTCTTCTTCCTCTTGTTCTTCTCTTCTTTCTTCTCTCTTTCCTCTCTTAGCCTAGGTTTCTCTTCCTTCTTATTCTTTCTGCCATCCAGCCCCTCCCATCCTTTCTCTGCCTAGCTGTTGGCCATTCAGCTAACTCTTTATCAGACCAATGAAGTGCCTTAGGCAGGCAAGATGAAACAAATGCAACACCTCTTTACACCATTAAATGCTGCATTAAAAAAGTAACCCATCTTTTCATTGTTAACTAAGGCAGCAGAAACAAGTGTAACACACATTCACATAAAGTAATATTCCGCAGCATAAACAAATGTAACACATCTTCGCCTAGTTAAAATAATATTCCACAACATACCTAGCTTTTACTGTGGGCTCTTGGAGCTGAACTCTGATTCTCTTGCATATGTCCTGGGATTATTATTTTTAAAGTGAACCCTAGACATTATGTCATTTCAATGGTGAATACTTCAGAATGTTCTATCTAAACATCTCTAAAATATGTTTATAAAATATAAGAATGTTTAAAAAGATATGTTTATTTTTTTAAGTTATGTTTATATGCATGTGTCTGTGTGTGTGGTTATGTGCACATGTGAATATGGGTACTCATGGAGTCTAGAAGAACTTGTTGGAGCTGCTGGAGTTCCAGGTGATTGTAAGCTCCCCGTGTAGGTGCTGGGAACTGAATTCAAGTCCTCTGAAAAGCAGTATGCACTTTTAACCTGAGCCATCTCTCTATACCCAGGACTGTTTTTTAAAAAGGGCTAAAATTCAGTTATCAGTTCTGCCAAATTGGAAATAATTCTGCAGTGGGCCATATGTTATGACTAATAGATGCATCCCAGAACTGTCTTAATGATATGGACGAACCCTTTAAATTGTTTTATTTTCCTCTGCTGTTTCTTTGTTAAACGGGGTTGTTTGCCCTGTAGTTTCTCCTTAGCTAGATCTTGCATTGTGTATCCCGGTAAATTGTTGAGCATGTTCTGTGACCTAGTTATTGTCTGTAAATTGGTTAGATTTAGTGACTTACTTAGAATCAGGCTTGTTATTTTTGGCATAATGTGTTCTGATGACTGTCCCTTTGTTTTTTATCTGCTGCCACCAAACTGTCCTCCCACAGTTGAGTGATTGTTATTTAAAGGACAGTTTTCCTGGATGTCTAAATATAGGAAGTATCTACACACCTAATTGTTCCAAAGGGACTTTCAAAAATGATTGTATTAGTGCTCCCACAATAAATTAGCACACATGTAGTGACTTAAAACTCACATTACTACAGTTTAAAGGTCAGAAGTTCAGCTTGGGTCTCCAGGGACTCTGATCAAGGTGTCAGCTGGCCGCATTCCTTCCTGGAGGCCCTAGGGCAGAATCTGTTCCCTTGCCGAAGATCCCCATTTTCCTTGGCTCATAGCTCCATCTTCAAAGCCAGCAACTGCATCTCTTTAACCCTCTGTCATGTCTCCCTCTGGCAGCAGCAGGGCAACCTCCATTTCTCTGAACTAATAGATTATGTTGGGTCCACCTAGATTCCCCAGGCTCATCTCCTGCCTCAGACTCCTGTGTCTTCACCACTCTGCAAGGTCGCTTTTTCCATGGAAAGTAACTTAGTCTCAGGTTCCAGGGGTTAGGACTTGGACAGCTTGATTGTGTCAGTGTTTGTGTGTGTGTGTGTGTGTGTGTGTGTGCGCGCGCGTGCACACGTGCATCTGTGTGTGTCTGTGTGTGTGTTTTGTTCTTTTACAGCAATCATGTCTTAAAATCTACACCATTGTAAAGTTGAAGAATGTTGCAAATGACTTGTTTTGACACCATTACTAAGGCATTAGCCTTGGACCCTGTGATAGAGAGAGGCAGATTATGGAGAATGAACTGTCACAGTGTCACACTTGTGCTGTTCCTAAGGAGATTGTCTGCCGTGAGTCCTTGTGATATTTTTGTTGGAAACAGCTTTTCATTTTGATTATTACTAAGTGGCTAAACCATTGCCTCTTAGAAATGTCAGTTTTCAGCTCAGAGAATCTCGGTGTGTTAACATGATCATTTTGACCTACCCAGCATCTTCTGTGTCTGGGTTGTGGGTTGAAAATTGACTGTAACAACATTACATGCAGAGGAGGCACTCCAGTCTTAGGGACATTGTAGGAGACGGGGAGAGTTCCAGCCGCCTTTCTGTTGTGCCCTAGGGAGGCCTTTAGGAGACAAGGTTAGTGTAGCTGTTTCTCGCTGACAATTTGTGTTTGCACTGAACAAAGCGATGTCAGGGCTTCAGTGTCTTTTCCTAGTGGACAACCTTAACAGCAGTTCCTTCCATTTTCCCACCATTTTTCTGTCGTTTCACAGTGTGCTGACCCTCAGTCCATCTATGGATTGTTCTTCAGAAACATTAAGACTTTTGCTGTAGCATAGACATTCTTCAAGTATAGGGTTGATGATGGATTTATCTTGGAGGCCATCCAGGAGGCTGCTACTAAGGACCAAGAGGACCTCATTATAAAGTGATTTTGCTGTAAAATGGTGCCTTGGAATGGTCCCTAGACACAGAAGGCTGTTTATAGGTTTTAAAAAGTACGTTGTGTCAAAAAAAAAAAAAAGTCATCAAGGGGTCCTTGCCTCACACCTTAAGTTTAAATAAATTCCAGGTGAATCAAAGAGCTAAGTGTAATGATTTAATTCCATACAGAAGATTTTTACAAAACTGTAAGTAGACACTAGTGAACTCCTGAGGGAGAAGATTTTTGTGGTAACAGATAAGGCATTACGTGGAACAGTCGTTTAAAAACATGGAGAGTGGCTGTGGCTGGCCCTCCATCACTATCAACTGGGAGACGGCTCTCACGAGTGTGGACCCCACCCCACAGTCACTGCTCAGGGCCCAGAAGCAAAGGAACAACGCTTTTGCAGAAATGTCACCACGATGGCCCACTTTGAAGAAACATATATTGAAGGGCACAGTCTGTCACAGTGTCACAGTCTAGGACTCTCATCCACTTTTAGGGTGGCTTTTCTCACCTTAACCTAAGCAAGAGAATCTCTTCCAGGCCTGGCCGGAGGCTTGTCTTCTGGGTGATTCTAGGTCCTATCAAATTGATTATCAGTATCAAACATTGTGCCTGCTACAGAGAAAAACAGCTTAGGACCCTGGAAAGCGTTCTAGGGTAGTTGGAGAGATAAACCAAGAGGAAGGAGCGGACTGCCAGCATGAGAGGTGTGTTTTAAGGACGACCCTTGGAGATGCATTATTGTTCTGCTTTTTATTTATTAGACACATTTTCTAGACTTAGTTGGAGTGAGTGAATTGAAATCCTGAGAAGGATTTCTACCAGGGAGCTGAACTTACCTTCCATACTACACAGTGCTTAGGACTTACAGGTTCCTGACATGTTAGGTAGCCTTGCCCATCCTTATTCTTTTTCATATTTACTAATCTGGTAAGGCCTCAAATCTTATTATTCATTTTTATTTGTATTTTTAAAAAATTAGTGATGCCAGGCTGGCAATATGTTCACCGAGGAAAGGTGTTTACAGCCAAAACATGATGACCTGAGTTTAACCCCCGAGACACATGTGGTAGCAGGAGAGAACCAACCACCTGCACTAGTAGTCCTCCGGCTCCAACGTGTGTGCACCTGTGGGCACACGTGCATGTACACACACACACACACACACACACTCAAATTATAAACAAATGTAAAATTTTTAGTTAATGATATCAATGGGTTTATGTGTTTATTTTCCTTTTAATATTCTTTGGTATGGGGCTGGAGAGATGGCTCAGCTGTTAAGAGCACTGGCTGCTCTTCCAAAGGTCCTGAGTTCAATTCCCAGCAACCACATGGTGGCTCACAACCATCTGTAATGAGGTCTGGTGTCCTCTTCTGGCCTTCAGGCATACATGAAGAAAGAATATTGTATACACAATAAATAAATAAATATTAAAAAAATTCTTTGGTATGGTTTTTGTCTATATTATTTCTCCATTTTAAAAACCAGAACATTGCCCTATTCTTGTTGATTAATACATGTTCTGTTTGAATTACATGCCAGAAGGTTAAATGTTGGTGTAGCCAAACTCAATAAAGTTTCTGTTTCTTATTTAAATATTTAATTTATCTGGAAGTCATTTCAGTGTGAGGCATGAAGTAAGTATTGAAGTTTTGTTTCAGTAAGGCCTGCGGTGGTATCACTCGAGTCATATGTTGGATAGTGTCACTTGCCTGGATGCATGTACCTCTGTGTGTATGTGTATGTCTGTCAATGTGTATGCACGTGTAAACACATATTCCACTATCTTTAAAATGTTTCCCTTTGGTTTTTAGTCCGTTGCTTTCCTTTCCTTTCAGAGCAGGACGCAGGCCTCGATGCCCTCTCCTCCATCATCAGTCGCCAGAAACAGATGGGCCAGGAAATCGGGAACGAGCTGGATGAACAGAACGGTTAGAACGAGGCCGAGGCCGCTCAGCTTGCCGCTGGCAGCAGCCCCACAGGTCCAGGCGTTTGTTGACTCCCTGTCGATTCGCGTCATAGGGGAGCCTGCAGTCAGCGGGCTGCAGTGGTTTATTGCAGTGTGTTCATTGCAGCTGCGGTGGTTTGTGGGCATTTACATTGCAGTTACCGAGTACTGTGTAAAAAAAAAAAAAAAGCCACTAAAACTTCTCAGTACTCAGTGACTGCTTTGACTTCATTAATTTTGGTGCTTATAGCCCTGGTGGCCTTGAACTCTATGTGGATCAGGCTAGCTTTGAACTTGCCTTGCTTTCTTCTGCATCGGAGTCCCAATACTGGCATACAGTCATGTGCTGACCATACCTGGCTCTACTATTTTGAGAAATACTTCATGATCTATTTATTTCAAGGGCTTTTTTTTTTTTTCCTCTGTGGAGGATGTGAAATTGCTCAGTGTTTGGTATTTTGATACAAAACATAATAAAGCTGGGTGGGCCTCATATCATGTCTGTACCCAGTGGGGTTTGCTCTTCTTCTGTCATAAATGACCAGGCCACAGGACAAAAATGTTTGAAGGTGTCTATTTAGGGCTTGATGCAACAGATGTGGTTGGAGAAAGATGAACTTGTGGTCAGGAGTCTTAGGACTTGGGAGGCTCTCGAGCTTGAGTTATGTAAGGGGGAGGAACCTGAACAAGAGTAACCATGAGGATGGAGAGTGGGGTGCATGCAGGAAACAGCCAGTGCTCTCACTGTGAGGGACACAGTGAAATCGAGAGGTTTGTGAGTCGAGACCGTGAGTCCAAATTGGATGTATCCAACCAGAGATGCGGTGAGAGGGCCAAGGGGAAAGGCTCGGTCTGCAGCTGGTGCAGTCGTTGCTTAGTGAGGAGACAAGATGAGAAGTGGGAGAGGCTTCCTCCTGCAGGGATGTGACGCACTGGCATGTACAGTGGCTCTCCTACCTGCTGAGCACGCTTGTCCGCATCATGCCATGTTCCCTACATGAGGTAGCAATGTCCTCATTGCTAGAAATGGAGCTCCGAGTTGCAGAGAGCCCTCTGAATGCCACAGCTTTTCTAAAGGGCAGGACTGAAGCTGCTTTCTGATATGGCTACGTCTCTGTCGTGCCGGCATCGGATCCAAGGAAGACAGGATAGGTAGGCAAAGCATCCTGTGTGAGTAGGTATGGAAGTCCTGGTAGGGGACAGAGTCGCTCTCTGCAGGGAGGCTGCCCTTGCCAGAACCCTACAACAGGCACTTCCCTCCTTGATCCCGAGAAGGAATGTGGTCATCGTTCCCATGGTTTCAGTTCATTTCTCTATCATAAGTAAACAAATCCAGCTGTTGAGCATCTGTCACACGCAAACAGACTCGTAAGCAAATGGAGAGCCCTCTGTCTCTACACTCCTCATGGGGCTTGCGACAGCTTAGCTCTGGGGGGACAGTTTGTTCCTTCTGCTGGTGCTGTGAGCAGGCCAATTATGGACTGCGTTTGATGCAGGCATTTGGTCAGTTCCTCCAGTGCGACACAGCACTGGGAAGATAATAAGCTTTATTTTAAAAGGACAACCTTGGCTATCTGGTGCTTGTTTATTTTTTATCTCAAGGAAGTTTGCCCGGGGGGGCAGGAGGTCTGACCTAAACTGTTGAACATGTCATCTTGTAGCATGTGCAGGTCACAGTGTCCCTGGGTACGTGACTAAGAATGAAAGACACATGGTTTTGGGTGTGGCTCACCATCTTCTCAGGTAAAATTGCCATATATTTCCCAGCACAAGCAAGCCTACCAGCATGCCTTCCTCTTCAGTGGTTATCAGAATTGCTTGGGGGTACCTTAACACCCCTCAAAGCCTAGGCTGTGTCTTGGTGAGCTTCCAGTTCCTGTTGTGATCACAAAGGTAGCGGCTTAAGATAGCATAAACTTAGTGTCTTACATTCGGTAGCACACACGTCTGACTTGAGTCTTGCTGGGTGAAAACCAATGTTATCAACAAGAACTCAGCATTCCTTTCTGAAGGCTCTAGGGAGGGATTGGTTTCTTTGCCTTCTCCAGCTTCTAGTGGCCACCCACATTCCTTGGCTGACATCCCTTCTGTGTTTCAAAGCCAACAGCAATAGACGTCCTGCTGATACTGTATCACTACTGCTCCTAATGCTCCCAGTGCTCCCCTGCACCTTTGGAGACCCTCTTGTTCACACTGCACGCACCCAGACAGTTGGAGGAACAGCCCTTGTGGTCCCTCTGTTGGGAGGGTCAGTCTCACCTGCAGCTTTGATGTCTGCCACAGGACTTTACAAGGAAATCTGAACATGAGGGGGAGAGAGCAGATTGCTTTCACCATGTCAGCGTGCCCGTGTCAACTGTATTGAGAGGATGTACTACTGTACTTTCACACTGCCTCCCGTGTGCTCATGTCACGCATGCGCAGAACCTTCACAGTTATGTGTGTCACAGAGAGTTTATGGTCGTGGGCCCAGTTGTTTCTCTCTGTACCACATAGCTTACCCCCATCCCACAGTCAGATAGATACATCTGCATTTAGACAAACATGGGGACTTTCCCGTGAGGTGCCAACATAAGCTGGGTTTCTCTGTGGTGGCCTCCCAGGGAGCCAGCAGTTACTTACATGGGTGGTTTTCTGATGTGTGTTTTTTCTTCAGAGATAGGGCAGACTCAGCCATTTTCTCTCACAAGAATTGACGCTCTCAGAATAAAAATAAAGCAAAACCAGTCCCTGACTGGCTTATAGTCAGCCTCCATTCCTGTTGCTAAACTGAAGCAAGGCTGGTGGGATCTCCAGTGGACAGGCCTGTAGCCCACCTGGGTCTTTACTGTGACGCGTGTGTGTCACAGACGTCAGGGCCACAGGCAGAGGATACTTGTTGTAAATATCCGGGTGATTTCTGGAGCTGCAGACTTGTTGCTATGATTTTCCTTAGAGAAGCAATCGGCTAGAATAATGACCAGCCAGACAATTTTGGAACAAAGGGTCAAACCTTCCTAATAAATGTTGTACTTAGAACATAACCACAGCATCAAAGGATCAGATTATCTTCAATTTAGGAATGCAGTTTTCATTCTTACCATAGGGAATTAAGAGCATCCGACCAACGCCAGTTGCTTGTTTGTGGGCAGTGACCAGGCCTAAAAAGGGAACGAGCAGTAGCGAAGGGGAAATCCCAGTCATGGGGGCCTATATGCCACTCTCTGCTTGTCTGTAGGGAATGGGGAGCAGGATGGCAGGGAAGGCCACTTGTCTTCCTAACATCAATTCTGGGGCAAGGAACCCAGTGAGTCTTTCAGAGACCTAGAAATGTGACTGCTCATTGAAGGGCGTGGTGCTCCCGAAACTTCACATGTCCTGTCAGGTGGTGGTAGCACTCAGGAGGCAGAGGCAGGTAGATCTATGAGTTCAAGGCCAGCCTGTACTACAGAGCAAGTTTCAGGACAGCCAGAGCTACACAGAGAAAACTGTCTCGAAAAATCCAAAACATCAACAACAACAGAAATCAAACAAACAAAAGAACTTCACATGCACATCAACGGATTCCACTTGCTGATTTGTTAGAATTCCTAGCTGAATTTTCATTGTGAAAAGTGAGAATAAAATTGGATATTTGCCTCTCTGAAACTTAGCAAGATAGGCACACCTCCGTCACTAAAATATTGCCCTATCGGGGCCAAAGGGTCCTTATAGGTGTGTCAGGTTGAGTCAGTCGGGACAGGAAGGGTATCTGTCATTATGCAGGAAGACCCTCAATGCAGCTAGAGGTGTCTGCCTAAAGGGATGCAGCAGGGCTGGGTGCCCCGAGGAAAAAAGAGGTTGCAGGTGAGAGGAGAGGAAGCTTGGACAGGAAGAATAAGGCAGCGCAATGTCTGAGACAAGTCGGTGTCCTCTAGCTCTGAGGATCGCAGGAGGGGCCGCAAAGAAAGGGGTACAAAGGCTCTGTAAACTGGGAAAGACAGAAAAGGGTCTCCCCTCAATTCTCTGGGGGAACATCTTCAAAGCTAGTGAAACTGCTGCCAGCCTCTGTTGTACAGTAGCAGCGAGTTTGAGTCATACTCTGTCTTTTTGCCAGTTGCCACGTAATTCAGATTAGCCACATTTACACTACAGTGTTTGAGTTACCTGTAATTCTATACTTTGAGACAATTTTTTCTTTAAAACAGTACTTTTTAAGATGATTTTATGTGTATGAATGTTTTGCCTGCATGTATGTATGTGTACCACACGTGTGCCTGGTGCTGAGGTGTCGGATTCCTGGGACCTTGAGTTGTGGATGGTTGTTGGCCAACACATGGGTGCTGGGAACTGAACCTGGGGCCTCTGCAAGAGTAGTCAATGCTGTTAACTCCCGAGCTAACCCTCTAGCTCATTGGGGGTGACTTCTGTAAGCTTTACAGGAGGAAACTGACCCTGAAATTTTTTGAGGTGTTCCCTTAGGCTTCCATGACAGTTGGTCTTGTACTGATACAGTGTACACGGAGGGGGGACTTCTTCCTGTCTGGTGTCCGAGCTCTTTATAAAATATTTATTTTATGTGTATGTGTAAGACTGCAGTTATATATGTACACCACATGCAGGAGCCCACAGAGTTCAGAGGAGGTGTAGAATCCCCTGGAACTGGAGTTATAGATGGTTGGGATCTAGCATGTAGGTGCTGGGAACTGAACCCAGATCCTCTGGAAGAGCAGACAGTTCTCTTAACCACTGAGCCATTTCTCCAGCCTCAGTATCAGACTCTTCCAAAGTATGTCAGGTAATTTTCTTTTTGGTCATCTGGAGAGAAACATCTTCCATTGACGTAGGCTGTCTATTTCACTGTTGTGCTAGAGATAAAACTGGCATGCGTTAGAAACCAGTGATTTCATAGCAGTGTGTCATTTCCCCATTCTCTTGGCTTGTATAAGCTAGAAGAGCAAACTGCTGAAAGAAAGAGACTAGGCTGCAAGATGGGTCAGACGATGAGGTGCTTGCTTAGCCAAAAACTAACCTCCTTTCAGTCCCTGGGTCGCACAAGGTGGCAGGAGAGAACCAACTCTAGAGAGTTGTCCTTTGACCTCCGTACCTGTGCCATAATGTGCACAGGGTTTCTATGTATTTATTTGACTGTGCTTACTAATATGTCTTTTGAAAATGCGAAGTGTTATCCTCTGAGAAGCGTGTGATGAAATATCCTTCATTGTTTCTGAAAAGTCATTTCCCATTTGATTCAATCAGTTCTTTTTTTTTTTATAAAGTTTAAGGGGATGTTATCAGACACACATTCATGCATGCACATAGAGTACCTAGGCTTTTTTTGATATCTCTGTCATTAATATATTTTGCTATAGGCTACCCAACTATTAGTATCACTGTGTAGACTTAAATCTTGATTACCTTTATCTAGTAACTGGCTTTCAAAATCTGTGGTCTCGAACCCTTTATGGTTTGAAAATTATTGAGGAATCCTGAGAGGTTTTTTTTCTATTTCTTTTGTTACTGCATTTAAAATGAAAAGACATGTAAAAGTTATTAAATGCAAGTTTAAGATAGTAAGTTGTATGTTGATGTAAACTATGGAAGGTAACTGTTTTTTAAAGATATTCTCAGAATTACATTGCCCTGTAGTTTTATGGGCTTTGTGTTTGGAGAAGTAAAGCTAGCGTGTGTATTTCTGTATTTGGCCCATTGCAATACATCATTTTGGATGTTACAAGTGAAATATATTTCACATAGAAATGTAGTTGGAGAAAAGTATTAAATCTTTCCAAGTAGAAAGCTTTTTTCTTCATTATGGCAGCAAAATTTAACGAGTACTTTCTGGAAGGTTTGCTGGAGTTGGATTCCATAATCCTCTGGTTTGTGCTTGTGCGGGCTGGTCTGGGACAGCTACTGTTCCAGAACCTGTTGGACACTACACCAGGAAGTAAGAGAACTCTGGACACTTGTCTCTGCAGTTGTATACTCTGCCCTAAGAATGACAAATAAGCTTGTTTCTGGTCTCAGTGAGCACACTGGTCAGCTGTCCTGTACAGCCACCATGAGGTATAATCTACCATATGTCTGGATGGGGCAGGAGGACACTGGAACTAGAATGTCACAGTGGTGATGCTCTCTAGGGTGGGACTCTCAGACCTAGCTGGATGATCTTGAGCAAGGTAGCCAGTCTTCAGTGTCTGTTCGTGGCTATCAAGGGGATTCATAGGACCCATTTTACAAGGTCAGGAGCATAAAACAAGTCAGTGTGTGGTGTCCACATTGGAAGCAGTCTGTGGGGATCCTCCACTGCTCCTTCACAATGTACATTTTTGTTCTTTTAAAAAAATAGACCTGGCCGGTCAGTGGTGGTGCATGCTTTTAATCCCATCACTATGGGGGCAGAGGCAGACAGATCTCTGAGTTTGAGGACAGCCTTGTCTACAGAGCAAGTTCCAGGACAGCCAAGGCTGCACAGACAGAATTACAACAAACTTAGTTCAGATTCTAAACTGGCTTTAATGGATGGTTCTATAAATGGGGAAGGGCGCACCCATAAGAACTGGTACTACAATGTGGACAGAGAACAGGAGTATGGTGACATCAGTGAGGGCCTAGCACTTGTTGACTCGGCTTGTTTGAGGCAGGTGTCTGCTTAGGAAGAACCAAAGCTCAGTTCTTGCGATGTGTGCTTGCTTTTTGCATTCATTTTACTTAACCAGTCTGTATTGGTTTGGTCCCTCGTCCAAATTAATGACCTTCTATAAGTTGTATTTCACATATGGAAATGTTAGATAAGACATCTTTTAAGACAGTCCTTCAATTCTTAGCTGGGCTTGGAAACAACCTAGGGAGCTCTCATCCTTGCCAGTAATGTCTTGTGGTCCTTAGATAACTTAGCCAGATGTGGACTTCGGTGCCAAGTGTGTGTACACCCATACAGGGGCCAGGAGTGAGGCTGGACTTCCTAGGCCTGTGGCAGATGGAAGTGGGCCTTCCGGATAAATCTAGGAGCTGGGAGATGACGGTTTTATGGGAAAACTAATTTCTTCCGTCCACACCCAAGAGTAGGAATCTCAGTCAGGCCACCCACCTTGGTCCACAGCATTTTTAACATGCATACCTAAGTTTGTATTTTTCTTCTAAAAAAGTCTAAAGCAAATAAGTATCTCCAAATAAATCAAGTTTAGAATTCTTCACTTCAAACTCCCCATTTTTCATGCTACTTTCAACAGAAGCCCTTCTTTGTCTGAGCCAGTGTTTTATGTAGATTTGCCGACTTCTGTAATGGTTCTCCTCTTCCATGGCTCTTCTCATTGGTGTGTGTGTGTTTATGTGTGGGTGGTGTGTCTGAGTGTATATCTGTGTATGTGTCTGTGTCTGAGTGTGTGTGTCTGCATCTGTCTGAATGTGTCTCTGTGTGTATATGTGTCTGTGTCTGAGTGTGTGTCTGTGTGTGCCTGTGTGTCTGTGAGTGTGTGTCTGAGTGTGCCTCTGTGCCTGTGTTTGAGTGTGTATCTGTGTGTTTGTTTCTGAGTGTATGTGTATGTCTCTTCTGTGTCTGAGTATGTATCTGTGTGTCTGTGTCTGAGTTGTGTCTGTGTCTGCGTGTGTGTCTGTGTTGAGGAGTGCTATAGTTTTAACTGTTAAGAAAGCTTTAATGTTCTCGGTTGCTTTTTTCCACTGGTGTGTTTTTCCAGTTGTGAGGTCTTTCTTTGAAGACTTTTAAATGGTACTAACCTTAACTTTTTTCCGCCTTGTATCATTTCTACTTTTTCTTGGCAAGGTTTGGGTTGTTTATCTCAGACTTTTTCTTTCATGTTGTTATGGCCTGAATTATGCCCATGACATATATATCCCATTCATATTTTGGTGTTCTAATAGAGAGAGGCTTTTTAAAGAAGTGATTAAGTTAAAATGAGGTCATTTGGATGGGCCCGAGTTCAGTATGACCATTGCCCTTTGTAAGGTGAAGAAATTAGAAGACACATATGGAGGGGAGGCCATGGGAAGACACGAGGAGGACCCACCAGGAAGGGCCTTAGAAAGCAGCTCTCTTATAGTCTCTGGACTTGCAGGAAAATGAAGGTTGTTTTAGGCATGTAGTTTGTAGTAATTACAGTCCCTGTCTCTGTGATTTTCCTTACAGATCTACAAATTTTCTATTGACACTTTATGCTTATGAGCAGAGGACCATGTTGATGTGTATAGACAGCTGGGATGGGCTTCTTATGCGGTAGTAGATTGATTTACCCAGGAGGCTTCTTTCTTGCCTAGGATAACTTGCCATGAATCTACAAGTAGATAGGTTGTACTGTAGGCAGGCTTCCCATCAGGTTAAGTAAAAAGAGGGCACAAGCAGATTCAGGACCTTTGCTGCAACCCCACCACAGAAGTAGTGAAGTTAGAACTTTAACCTGGGGTGAAATGGCAGAACTTTACCCCAGGGTGACGTGACTTCTTCATTGACCTCTTTTTACCCTGTAGTTATCCCCGGGTCTCTGACTCATTTCCTCGCCTAGACACTAGCTCCCATGGGCCTTCCTTCCACAGCAGCCCTTCCTCTCCAGAGAGAGCTGGCCAAGAGCTCCAGCTGGGAGTGAAGCCTGGAGGCTGCAGCCCACACAGGGCAGGGCTCAGGGTAGTCGGACCCAGCTGCTCCATAGACAGATCTCTGCTCAGAGCCCTGATTCCTGCCGTACAGCCACTTTCTTTGTAGAACATTCTGTGGCTGCCAGTAGCCATTGACTCCAAGCTTGGCGGCTCTCCAGAACTCTCTGTTGGGGAAGAAAGAGCTTCTCTTTGTAGCCGTGTGTATTTCAAGTTGGAGCTTCCCCCCAATTGTGGTTTGTCAATACAGTCCAGTCTCGTCTTTAAGCTAGCGAGTCTTCCAAATGACTTGTTCATTGATAGCCCTCCCTTGTGTTTTCACTGCCACCATGGAGTCACTTTCAGGCTAAAAAAATTGTCTCCGTGGTGTGACTGTGCTCTCTGGAAGGAAGGAGGCAACAAGCACGCTGAACTCTACTGTTTAGAACTAAAAGTCATGGTTTTTCCTGAAGTAACAGTAGCGATATAAGTTATTCTACCTAGACAGCTGGTGCTCCAGAGGCTTCAGTAGAAGAAATGTTTCACATCGTGTCTGTGGAAGTTGTTTTCTAGGGCTTCTGTGCGTGGCAGACCAGCTTATCACCTGATGTTTTCACCACTGAATTTCCCTAAAATAGTAGATTTGGGGAGATGGGGAAAGGTAATTAATGTTCCTTGTAGTCATGGTTTTAGGCACTTGAGGGTGAGCAGTCTTTGCCTATTGGAAGAGGAGAGTTAGTAGAGGGGGAGCGAAGAGGAACAAGATAGATAATCCGTCGTCCTAACACTTGTCTAACTCCAGCTGGGCATCCAGCAGTTTCTGATGCTCCACAGGTCTGCAGGCTCAGTCCAGCCCAGTGCCACTCAGTCCACCCTAGATACAGCTGCAAGTCCCCAGACACTTCGTCTGGTTGGCTATGCATTCTCCTGACTCCTGAATTGGGTACTTTATGAGAGCATTCACAGAACTCTGGAAAGTACCGTACTTACGATTAGAGTTTCATCGTAGCAGTTGCTACTCAGGAACAGCCAAGTAGAGTAATGTATGGGGCGAATGTCAGGGTGAGTGGTACTCACTCTATGCCCTTCCCACATGTGCCATGCTCATGGTCCATCCATGTATCAGGGTGAGGTGGTACACAACGTCCATGCCCTTCACACATGTGCCATATTCACAGTACATCCTTGTGTGACCTAGAAGCTGCCTTGACCTTGGTGGATTTTTGTGGAGGTTTCATTACCTGAGGTCATGGTGCAGGCCTCAGGCTCCAGTCTTCTTCCTCACCGTTGGAGGTGAAATTGGGCCTGCAGCTTTTAATGCCCTAATCATCCGTAGGGCTAGCCCCTCCCCTCATTATTTAAAGGTCCTACCAGGAGTTACCTTGTTAGCATAGATCTAAAAGCACTTCTCACAGATAACAAAAAAAAAACCCAGTCTTCCTGAGGAAATTCCAGGGTTTCCAAAGCTCTTGTCCAGAACCAGGAATAAAGATAAAAGTTTCATCTATTTTTTTTAGCAGCACAGCCCAGAGCCGGTGTCTGCGGGTCTGTTGAGTATGCAGAAATAGGCATGGTGCTCCTCACGAGCCTTTGCTGCTGCTTTAGTTCTGATGATGAGCAAGGATTGGTCCTCTTTGAGCCACAAGAACTTCTTTGCCTTTGCCAGACCAATACCTTCTTCATTTCTTTCTTGGCCCATATGTTGGTTTTGACCCTGGCACTGCACACAGTTTGCCATGTAACTGGTGGGACCAGCGTTTTCCAGAAGAAAAGCTTATGACATGTTAGTCAAAGAAAAGGACATTTATGCTCAAGCCTCAGGACAGCTGGGGAAGGTGACTCATCAGGCTTCCTTTCCCTTGGGCTTCCCCACAGTTCCTATTTGACCTCTAAGAGGGAGGAGGCCAGCACAGTGCCCCAGCTGCGGCCACCGAACTGAAGCACACACTACCACACAGCACAAGGCTCTATACCACCTCACCTGATATCACCTCACCCTGGAAGCTCGTGCCTGCCACTCTGCACAGAGTTTCCTTCCTCCGTGCCTCTGTAGAAGAGAGGCCTGGAGCTGACCTGCAGCCTTCCCCAAGGTCTGCTGCTCACTAAAATAGATCTGTAAGCCCGTGTTTGTACAGGTGGTACTTTTGCAATTCTTGAGTGACTGTAAGGTGATAGAATTTGAATCACTCCATGAGCATGTTCTAAGGTCAGACAAGGTGACGCACTGCCTTTCCGTTTCCTCTTTCCTGCAAAGATGCCGGAAGGATGGAGGTTCTGGCCCTGGGTCCTGTTGCAAGGTTTTGTTGTGACTAGCAGTAACTGTCAACTTAGCAGGATCTAGAATCACAGAATCTAGAATATAAAAGATAATCTCTGGGCATGTTTGGGAGTTTTCACATCAAGTGTTTTCACATATTTAGGTAGAAGACCTAAATATGGGTGACACTATTCTTCAGGCTGGAGTCCCAGATAAAAGGAGAAAGGGAGCTGAACACTGTGTTTACCACTCTCTTGTGACTGTGGGTACAGTGCCGTTCCCCACTCTCTTCTGGCTGTGGGTAACAGTGTAACCAGTGCCATTAAGCTCTTGCTGCCTGCTGCCACCATGGTGGCCTGGATCCTCAAACTGAGAGCCAAATTCAACCCTATTCCTTTAATTTGTTTCTTGTAAGGTATCAGTGGCAGTAATGGCATACGTAACCCAGAGATATCAGGCCTAGCCTTGGCTTTTCTTAGTGAGCCAGCCTCAGGCAAGTCACCAAACATTTCTTAACCTTGGTTTTTCTTTTGAAATATAACTAAAATGGAATCACTGTAGTGAGTTCCTTTTGGGACAAAATATTCTGATCTGCATGAAATACAAACCTAGATATTGCATGTTTCCCTTAGGAACATCTGTTCCGTGCTCACTAATTCTGTGTTTACCACCACAAACAATAGGAATCAAGTGGGTACAGAATCAACCAAGGGCCAGGCTCATGAGTAAAGTCCAAGGGCACCCAGGGGCAGCCTTCCAAGGACGTTGAGCCAGTAAAGTCACACAGGATGCTCTTAATCCCCCGTACTGACATGTTCAGTGAGGGAAACTGTAGACGTGAGGATGCATGTTCCTGAGAGAGGTAGACCTGTGTTCTTCAGAAGGTGGATTCTGGCCTGTTATGATCATCACTGTCTCGGATGAAAAGATGAAAAGTCCATTATGGAAATGATGACTTTCCGTTGGACTTGGTGTCTCTGTACCGGCCTCAGAAAATGTGGTTCTGAAGGAACTCACTGAGCGTATGCGGTGGTGGGTAGGATCGTAGAATGCTGGTAATGAAAAGCCACAGGACAGAGGTGATCTGATTGGAGCCAAGTGCTGAAGCTGGGAGAGACAGGGAGACAGGGACCAATACTGTTTGGGATCTTACAGGAGCTGAGCTGGGAGGCAACTTGGTCTTCACAGTTTGCTTTGGGGCCAGCCATGACAGTATTCATTTTCTATCTGTCTGCCCCGCCAAGAGAGTGAAACCCTAGAGGAGATATTGTGGGTGCAGTGACAATGACATTCTATCTTGTTTAGCCATTTCAGTCAGTAATTTGGAAACCAAAGTTGACATCACCAGTGAATAGTTCTTTTTTAAGTTTGAAATATGTAAACAATTTAAAATGTTTATTATGTACTTAAGAGCCCCAAACTGGTCATACAGTGCTTGTGTCTAACCAGGTTTGCTGTGTGCCTTTGAATACAATCTTAGGGCAGGTCTTTTGGCTAAGATCATTTGAGGCACGAGAAACAATCCTCAACTTTGCTTTTGGCCTCAGTCCTGACACTGTTTCATGTAACTTAACTCATTCCAATATGGCCAACTCAGGGGTGGGAGTCGGGTGAAGGATAATTCTTCTCATTTTACTGCTTTTATCATCTGTTCAAGCAAAGAGCCTAAGGGTAGCCATTTTTGTTTTGCTTTGTTTCAAAAATAATGCTTACGCTTACTGGAAATGGGTAAATGGTATAGGAAGAAGTGAGTTGTTTTGTGTTGGGAGGAGACGTTTGGGTGGGCCCACAGACAGTCCAACATTGAAGGCATGGTTTGGGATGGATATTGAAGAGGCCATCCAGTCGTTTTCATCTTACATCATTTTCATGCATGTAACCGGAGGTTGTGGACCTCAGGCTTCTGTGCAAAAGCTGACAAGCATGAGATATCTCCCACGGTGGAGGGGAGTGGTGGTGATGGTGGTGGGGACAGATAGGCTTGTGTGGGTTTAGACTTGCGTGGAATGGAATGTGTTGGATCCTCCGGGAGGTCCTGATGCACGGTCATGCCGGTAGGACAATGCTTACCCCGCTCAAGGACTGAAAGTACTAACCAGGCTCACGAGCTTGTGTCCCCAGTTGCTCCCCGGTATGCTTTTACGTGATTGTAATACCACTGTACACCAACTCGGGCTGAACCTGCTCTTCCTTCTCCTGGGTTGGGTTCTAAAGACACTTGGCATGTAGGTTGTAGAGAATAAAAGGCAGGAATGGGATGGAGCAGGGCACCAGGTTCATGCGCTGTAACGGTTAAGCCCCCCTCTTTCTTCTCTGTCGACAGCATATGGAATGCGCCCGTTCTTAGCCTCCTAGTTTTGACATAAGGACGGAAGCAGTCTGTCAGGTACAGGAGGACACCATGGTATCTCCAAAAATGAACTGCCCAGTGAGCTGTGTCTTACATGAGAAAAACCTGAAAGCACGAGGAAGAGGCTCCTTTTAAAAATGCTATTTTCTGATGAGGCATGGGCCCTAGGCCCTTCCCACAGCCCTGCATGGAAAAGCATGTTTTTGCTTTTGATGGGGCGGACTGATCTCTGTTCTCTCTCCTCCCTGATTCTTGAGAGAAAACAAGAAAGCAAGCAAGCAACAGCAGCAAACCCCCCCATCGAAGGTTTTGGCTGAGAATGCGTTCCCTTCGCATCTTGGTTTCCATTTCTGTTGTTTGGGACAGAGGTCCCCTTGTGTCCTCTGTCAGCAGCACAGCTGCGGACACGTTTGTTCAGTCGTCCTGCTTGATCTCCCCATTTACTTATCTCAGCCCCAAGGGGAAAAGGGGGTGGGAAAAAGAGTGGTTCCCATCTCGGGGGTGGGGGGGGCTGTTGAGGAGTAAATGAGGTGAAGCTCAGCACGGTGCATGCGCAGAGCCAGTGCGTTCCCTTCATGGTGTCATGATACCGTCTGTTCCATGTACGGTTAAGCCATTGGGCTACGCTGCTGTCTGTTTTATGTTTTAATGCTGTATGTTTTAATACCATTTATACTTCTGCGGATAAAGCTGACTATGTCCTCGAGTCCTCACAGTCTTACAAAGCATCTGAAGGGCTAGCAGGTGTCCCCCCATGCTGCTGTCCATCCTGACATTCAAATTCTGTTATCTTCTCCAGAGCCCAAAAGCCCTTTGTCTAGAAAGTATATGCTGAATATCCCTTGTCTCAAATGCTTGAGACAAGTTTTTTTTTTCTTAAGTTTGGAGTATTGACATTACATAATGAAATATCTTGGGACTGCAAACTAAGTCTAAACTCAGAACTCACTTGAATTTTCTGTATACCTGTGTGTATATCCTGAAAGTAATTTTGTGCAGTATTTTTGTGTGTTTTTAAGTTTTTATTTTTTTATGTGTATAGGATTTTTTTTTGTGGGTACAGTGAACTTTATTAATAGTATTCAAGAGAATAGGGCTCCACAAGCTCCTCTTCTTGGGGGTTTGGGGTGGAAACTGTGAGGGAAGATGCTCAGTGTTGGAGGCTGAGTTGGGGCAGAACTCATAGCAGCTCATAACTTCTCCTGCTCTGTGTTCTTGCTAGGGTGGGTGGTCCAAGGCTTCTGACTCCTTGGAGACCATGGATGCCATGGAGCATCCATCCTACTGCTGTAGCCGTATTCATTGTCAGACCAGGAAATGACCTTTACAGACTTGTCACTGAGAGCAATGCCAGCCCCAGCATCAAAGATGGAAGAGTGGGTGCCACTGTTGAAGTCACAGGAGACAACCTGGTCCTCATTGTAGCCCAGGATGCCCTTTAGTGGGCCTCCAATGCCTGCTTTGCCACTTTCTTGCTGTCATAGTACTTGGTAGCTTTCTCCCAGTGGCATGTCAGATTCATGACCAACACATTGGGGGTAGGAATATGGAAGTCCATGCCAGTGAGCCCTCCATTCAGATCTGGGATGACCTTGCCCACACACAGCTTTGGCAGTGGCAGTGGATGCAGGGATGGTATTCTGGGCAGCCCCATGTTTATCATGGCACAGATTCATAGAGGGACATCTACAGTCTTCTGGATGGCAGTGGTGTCATGAACTGTGATCATGAATCCTTTCACAGTGCCAAAGTTACCATGGATGACCTTGACCAAGGGTACTAAGCTGTTGTTGGGCTGGCTATCTTGAGTGAGTTGTCATATATCTTATGATTCACACACATCATGGGAGTATCAGCAGAAGGAACAGAGATGATAACCCTTTTGGGGGCACCCTTCCAAGTAAATCCTTGCCTTCTCAGCACCAGCATTACCCATTTGGTGTTGGCAGGATCTTGTTCCTGGCAGATGGAGAACACCTTCCTGTTGATGACAAGTTTCCCTTTCTTAGTCTTAGCTGTGCTATGGAACTTGCCATGGGTAGAATCATACTGGAACATGTAGACCATGCAGTTGAGGTCAATGAATGATCATAAAACAGTATCCACTCTGCCAGAGTTAAAGGCAGCCCTGGGAACCAGGAGCTCAATATGGCCCAATCAGTTCCCTCCAACCATCATTGTGTCTCAGGGCTGTCTCTGGAATGCGGGGGGGTGTAGAGCAGAGAACAGTATTTATTTATTAATGTGTGTATGTATAATGTGGATGTCTGTGATCATGCACATGCCACAGTATGCATGTGGTGGTTAGAGAACAATTCAGGAATCAGTTGTTGTAGATGGAGCCGGCAGGCTGCGACCTGCCTGGCTCCCGGCCCAAGCAGGCTTCTCAAGTTACAATCAGTGATGCTGTGCTTGCTCCTTATGAGTCCTGGAGACTTAAACTCAAGTTTGGTGGCAAGCACCTTTACCCAGTGAGCCATGGCACTGGCCCGCACCTGTGTTTTGACATGAGGTCAGGGGTGGAGTTTTCCACTTAAAAACAGCCAGCCCTTAGAAAGCTTTGGATTAGGGGGCATTTTAAAGTTCAGATTCCAGCTTACGAATGCTCAAAGTTCCACACTTTATCTTCCAAGGCAACTAATGAGTTCAGGTCACCCTGTGGAAATAGAGGCCCCGTGTTTCCTAGGTCATCTTGAACAGCCAGGCCTGTTTGTGTTAGAATGTTTCCTCCACCGGTTTTCTGTTTTTTTACCTTTCCGTGAGTACTAGGGAAGAATGCCAGATGTACGGTGGTCAGGGGCAAGGCTCCGGAGTCAGATGGGCCCGCCCCCTCTGTTTCCCGGCTGCCTGACTGAGAGCAGCAGACCTCATCTTTCCCGGCTTTGGTTCCCTCCCGTAGAACGGGGATGATAATCCCTACCTTATGGGCTGAGAGCATTAAAGTAAATTCACTCGCGAAGATGCAGACTCGGTGTGGAGGCTGCCCCTGTCAGTCCTGGGGGTCTCAGATACGACGAGGCACTGTTGGGTTCTCAGACTCGGTGATGACAGGCGTGCTGCTGGAAGAAATGTTTGAAGTGGCCTTTTCAAAGTTCAGCGTCTCCAGGTGATCCGCACACCTGTGACATGGCTGATCTCGGGGTATAAATTTCCCCTGCACACAAAATCTGCTTTTCACCACGCACAGTTCGTTCCTGATATTAGTCACTGAACTTGGAACCTTCTGGTTTTGATTGGCTAGTCAGGGTTCACTGAGGCAAATTCTTTGCTGAGGTCTCTCCATATGTTCAGGAAGGGGAGTGTCTGTGAGTTGCACAGCAGCAATGTGCACTTGAGGCCAGGAGCCAGCGCTGTGCTGCCATTCCCGTGCCTCCCAGTGGGCAGCAGGGCGGCATGATTAATATTTCAGTATCTTTGTTCTTTCTGTTTAGTTATAACACTGAAGCTGTATAAGTCATGCTGGAAATGACATGCCTGACATTTCTCTGGTTTGAGCAGCCCCCTCTCCAAACTCAAGTTGGAATCCTCACCCTATAACCAAGGAAGTGTTTTGGGTAAGAAAGGAGGGAAAAAGATGGATGTCTCAGGGGAAAGGATGATTCTAAGTAGCTTCATGGTGGAGAATACATTAAAACCTAAGACTTGACGGCATGACGGAAGGTGTGTGTTTAAGAGGACAATTTGTCGTCACAGGGCACTTCATGTTCAGTAGCCGGGCCCGGGGCTGCTCCTGGGCTTGTTTTGGACATTTATAACGTGCCCACTTCTGACACTCCTCATTTAGGATATGCACTTGAGATTTTTCAGCACATGCAGCCCTCCAGGAACCTCAGTGTTTAAGTGTGGCTTAGTGGGAACTGGAGACAAGAGAGCATGCCATGATTTCGTAATCCCTGTCCATTCCTTCTTGTGCTCTTTTACACCTACAGCTGTTCAGCAGTCACTGAGCCTCCTCTGTAGGAGGCTGGGAGCTAAGATGGGGTCTAGCGGTTGGACCCTATGGTTGATATATAATGTGGATGTGCTTTAAGCATTTCTCTTGAGTCACAGCTGTCTTTTTAAAATCTAATTGGATGGCAGTATTAAAGATCATAATTTGAACCTCAGTACACTTTGCTATTATGAGGCTTCTAAAGAAGTCTTTGAAAAACAAAACAGCCAGGCGGTGGTGGTGCACGCTTTTAATCCCAGCACTTGGAGCAGGGGCAGAGGCAGGCAGATTTTTGTGAGTTCGAGGCCAGTCTGGTCTAGAAGATCAATTCCAGGACAGGCTCCGAAGCTACAGAGAAACTCTGTCTCAACCGCCACCCCCCAAAAGAAAACAAAACAAAAAACTATAACTACATTTTGTTGACAACCATCTTTTTGCAGTTACAGCTTTTTAAGAATCAGACTTAGAAAGATAATGGAATGTATTTTGTTAACTATCTCAAAGCAGGTTTTTCAACCCTATGAGGAATAAAATATTTGAGTTGGAATCATCAAAGAAAATTGAGATTTATTGGGAAGAAAAACAATACAATAGAAGTATGAAATAGATTGCCTGGAGCCTTAATTCTGTGGTAGGAAGACAAAGCCCTTGGGGGCGTGGAAACCATTCTTCTTGGTAACAGGAAGTGGATTAGATCAGGACAGCAGCCGCCAGTGTGGCAGTGCCAGCCCCACTGACAGGTGAGAAAGCAAACTTGGAGAGTCGAGATTTGCCTCGGCACACACGGCTAATAAGTGGCCCTATGGCTCAAGCTCTGCACCATTCACCCAATGTGGACCTGCTCCGGCATGGAGATTTTTGTTTACTTCTTGGTGCAGCCATCTTTTTCTCTAAGTAGATCTCTGCCTTGTAGGGTCCAGGCTGAATGGATTCTTTGGACATTAGAGGCTATGTCCCCATCTTCTGGCATCTTGGTAGTATGACCAGCTCCTTGGCTTCTGGATGATTCTCTGGCTATCTCAGTTCATCTTGTTTCAGTGTCGGGGGTCTAGAAAGTCCCAAGGGCCCTTTCCCATGTTTTTTATTAGGAGGTGATCTTTACCCTGGGCTTGTTTGTTTACTGAATGTTTTACCAGCTCCTGTGCTTTGCCTAAGGAGAATTCTTGAAAAGAGAAAAGAATTTGGATTGAAATGAGGTTTTGTTCTTATTTCACTCATATACCTTCAGCCTTGGGGCACAAGCTGACTTTCCACCACTATGAGGACATAGTGAGAGTATCAGCTTATAAAGAGAAAAGGGTTACTTTGGCTCATAAATTTAGAGGTGCCAAGCCATGCTCAACTGGGCTTTGTTGCTTTGGGTTTGTGGTGAGACTGTATTTCATGGCACAAGCACTTGGCAGAGTGAGTGAACATCTCGCTTGATGAGTTAGGGAGTGATGAGAGAGAGGAAAGTGACCAGGGTCCCCCAACTCCTCCCAAAGGTATAACTCCATTGTCTTCAAGTTCTCATAGGCTCCATCTCCTCAGCATTTCCCACTTCTCCTTCCTACCACCTTGGGGAATAGGACTTTCATACACAGAACTTGGGGGGAACTTGACCAAACCATGCTATTTAATTTTAGACTTGCTAAGCTACTGTGTTGGTTTGTTTTCATTGGCTTCCACTGGGGCTCCCTCTCAGCATCAGGGTTCTTTATGTAAAGGCTTTGCATTTAAAGCTCTCCACATGGTTGAGCCAGTGAGCTCTTTGTGCTGTCTCTACAGAACAGTAGTTCTCAACCTCTGGGTTGCTAGCCTTTTGAGGGTGTCAAATGACCGTTTCACAGGAGTTGCCTAAGGTCATTGGAAAACACAGATATTTACATTGTGATTCATAATAGTAGCAAAATTACTGTGTTATGTTGCTACGAAAATAATTGTATGGTTGGGAGTCACCATAACATGAGGGAACTGTATTGAAGGTCCAGCATTGGGAAGGCTGAGTGCTCTAGAAGCAGCCACTGCTGTGTGTCTCCCTCAGGTTCACACACAGTGGGGACTTCTTAGAGTCATGCTCTCTCCTTGCACTTGAGTGTTGATAGCTCAGCCCTCTAGGCTTTCAGTGACACCCTCTTCCAGACAGCACAAGTCGGTCTACTCGACTCTGACTTGGTTTCTCTCTCTACCTCCCAAAGGAACAATGTATTAATAATGTCCTAGGACACCCCTGCCAGATCTAGTAATGGTACAAGATGGAGGGAGCAGATGTCCTTGGAAAAAGCTCTGTGTGATGCTGATACACAGCCCTCCCTAGCCCAGCTACAGAAAGTGTCCTGCACAGGGCACCCACTCTGCATCCTGCACATCAGCTTGTGTTTGGGATTGGGGTCATTGCTTGAATTTGTTGAAAAACTTAGTATATTTTCAGGAGCTGTGTTTATGCTGAAAAATATATAATGTACTTTTTTTTCCAGACAGGATTTCTCTGTAGCTTTGGAGCCTGTCTTGGAACTTGTTCTGTAGATGAGGCTGGCCTTGAACTCAAAGAGATCTGCCTGTCTATGCCTAAGTGTTGGGATTAAAGGTGTGCACCACCACTGCCCAGCCTCGCTTTTTAAGCAAATGTGTGCATGTGGAGGCTACAAGTTGAGATTAGGTGTTTTCCTCAACACCTACTTATCCAGTCTCTACGTTGTGTATGAAGGTAGGACTCTTGATTGAGACCCAGAGCTCACCAACCCAGCTAGTCTAGCTGGCCAGTTTACTCCTGGGAACTCCCTGTCTCTGTCTTTAGATTGCAGGCAGGATGCCACACCCACCCAGCATTTGTGTGGGTACTGGAGATCTCACTCAGGTTCTTATGTTTGTACAGCAACTGTTTTGTCCTCTGGGCCATCTCCCCAGCTTCAGCCACTATACAGATTGGCTTCTTCAATAAATGGTTATAAGTTATTATAAATGTGACAAGATAATATTCTTTCTCTCTCCCTCCCTCCCTCTACTGTTTTGAAACAGGATCTCACATAGTTAAAGCTTATTTGAAACTCAAGTATGTAGCCTTAAACTCCTGATCCTCCTGCCTCTGCCACCCAAGTGCTAAGATTAAAGTTATGTATTGCTTTCCTTACAATGTAGCAATTCTTTTTAAGATATTGAAAATTAAATATAATTTATTTTTGTTCACCCTTACTCTCATATAAGAAAGGAAGTGGCAGTAACATCCAGGAATTAATAGTGACTAATACGGAGGGAACAAGTGCACAATAGGCAGTTCTAAAATATAAATTTTTTTTTAAAAAGTATACTCTATAGCATGGATACCTCATTTATCATTTCCAAGGATGCACTACAATTCTGAAATGAAGAATCTTTGCCATGGGCTTCATGGCAGGACTGTCTGTTGTGTCTTTTCATTAAGCCATTGGTTGTCTGCAACTCCGGGCACAGCCTTTTCCCTTCTCCCTGTAGATGCTGAAGCAGGAGTTTGCATTTTCTGTTTTGTTAAGCCGTGATTGCAGTGCTAGAGGATGCTGCGGAGCTGGAAGACAGGAGTCCTGTGTGCTTCCCCTTGCTTCCTGGGCTGTGTTGCACAGCAGTTCTGCTTCTCTCTGCAATAGCAGCTTTAGGAGCAACTGCAGAGCTCAGTACACACTTTCCCTCCAATGTGCAGAGCTGACTGTTTGTCCCTCTCCACCTCCTCAGAAACCTCAAGGAGCCCTCTTGCAGGCTCTTCATTCTCACCCCAAACCTTTGTTTCATTCCTCAGACCTGTACTGCACCTCGGGTTTGTGGGGGTTTCTTTTTTTTAAACCCTTTGTACCTGGTTAACAATTTTCTGTACTAACTTTTCTCTTATAAAAGTAGCTTGTTGCAGGGAGGCTGCTTGTTGGTTCCCGGCTGCTCAGCCCCAAAATAATCACACAGAAACTATATTAATTAAATTACTGCTTGGTCCATTAGCTCTAGCTTCTTATTGGCTAACTCTTACACATTAATTTAACCTATCTCCATTAATCTGTGTATTGCCACATGGCAGTGGCTTACTAGCAAAGTTTTGGCACATCTGTCTCTAGTGGCAGTTCTGTGGCTTCTCTCTGACTCTGCCTGTTTTTTCCCAGCATTCAGTTTAGTTTTCCCCACCTATGTAAGTTCTGCCCTATCAACAGGCCAAGGCGGTTTCTTTATTCACCATTGGTATTCACAGCATACAGAGGGGAAATCCCACATCAGTAGCTGGTGTGAATTTTGCCTCTTTGCTGGACCCTGGGTGATAAGTGTATGAGACTCAGACTTCAGCTCTTCAGCTTCAGTTTCACTGTTACTGTCTTCGTCTGAGCAAGATGTTCCTTTCTCAGCAGTTTTAGGGGGTGGGGTGCTTAGCCACAGTGGGAATGCTGATCTGGGTGCTTAACCACAGTGGGAATGCTGGTCTTCTGGGTGCTTAGCCACAGTGGGAATTACTGATCTTCTGGGTGCTTAGCCACAGTGGGAATACTGGTCTGTCTTCAAGGACAAGAACATGCTGACAGACTATTTTGCGTGTTTTCTTGGAGCCGTGATGTGGACTTCCAAGGCGTTGGACAGCTCTGTCATAGCATGGACAAGTTCTGTTTTGATAGACAGCGGAGTTCAGTTTACTCTTGTCCCTAATAGGATGTGCCTTTGTCTCCATATATGGTAATACAGTCATCCTTTGGTATCCGTGAAGGACTGCTTCCAGGCCCCCCACTGATACCAAAGTCTGGAAATGTTCAAGTCGTTGTATAAAAAGGTGATGCATTTGCATATGACCTATGCGTCTGTATATTTTCAGTGGTCTCTGGATTACTTGCATCATCTACAACGTAAGTGCTATAAAAGTGGTTGTTATGCTGGATTATTTAGACAATAGTGACAAGAGAAAAGGCCTGACGCCTTCATTACAGATGCATTTTTCCAGTTTATTTTCAATATGAAGTGGGCTGAATTGCATATAGAATTACAGATCCTGTGGGCTGACCTTAGTCATAGATATAGTAAGTTGAATACAGAGAAAGCATCTAGCTGAACTTTGGTTTTCTCATGGTTAGATTAATACCACCCTTTCTGTTTGCGGAAAGTGAGATGACATGTACACCATCGCGCACAGAACTGTGCCTATGCAGAGTGACCCAGAGCTTCCTGGTGCTTGCTGCCCTGAGCTCTACAGAGAGACCAGCTCTTTAACAACCAGATCAGGTTATTATCTCAGAGCAATTAAAAAAGATGGATTAGTAAAGAGTCATGACCTGTCTCAGGCAACTACTCATGAAGGCAGTCTGCTCTAAGGCTTCTGACCAAAATTTTCTCTTCTCAAAGAGAGATGTGTAAGAAAGAACTGGCTTGTTCTCATGTCTTCTGGAAGGTGTGTCTGCTTGAGAGCTGGAAGCTAATGATTATCTTACAAACCAGCAAAGAAGCCATCCTGAAGGAAAAGCTCTCCCTGAAGCTGGGGGAGCACATATGTAGTGTGCATTTTCATCTGCCGCCAGCTTACACATAATGACATAGAGAGCTATTAATTATAAAAGCTTGTCCATTGGCTTAGGCTGGTCCCACTAGCCCTTAATGCTTAAATTAACCCACCTATATTAACCTACATTCTGCCACATGACATTACCTCTTTTCCACCTTCCACCTCCTGTTACCTCTCCATGTCCAAGGCAACTCCACCTTTCTTCTTCCCAGAGTCCTCTCTGTCCCCAGAAGTCCTGCCTAACCTCTTCCTGCCTAACTATTGACTATTTAGCTTTTATTTGGTTTTTCGAGACAGGGTTTCTCTGTGTAGCTTTTGTGCTTGTCCTGGAACTAGCTCTTGTAGACCAGGCTTGCCTCGAACTCACAGAGATCTGCCTGCTGAGTGCTGGGATTAAAGGTGTGCACCACCACACCTTTAGTAAGCCACTCACAATGACACATCTTCACACAGTGTAAAGAAGTATTTCACAACACACTGATGGTGGTAGACAGAATGATGCAACCCAGATGTCCATGTCCTCACCTCTGAAACCCATGGACAGATGTTTACATGGTCAAAGAGCCTTTGCATCCAGGGGTGGTGATATGCACTAGAATTCTGTAGTTCAGAGGGCTGAGGCAGGATGGTACGTTCAAGGCCCTGACTACATAGCAGACTCCATCTGAAAAAGAAAACAAAAGTTATGTGGCTAAGATGTGGGGACTCGAGATATAGAGTCTCAGGTTTTGGTTGTCTCTGAGCCCATTTGCCATCACAAAGGTCCTTAAAATGGAAGGGTGTATATAGCATGATTAATAAAAACCTAGAAACAGATGTTGGGGTTCAACCTGAAAGTCAAAAAGCAAAACAACCAGGCACTGGCCCTTACCTCTTCCTCAGTCTGAAATGGTGATCCTGCTTCCAGGAATCTCAGAATGAGACTGAGAGCTGTCTCCTTCCATTTTATAATCCTCTCTAGGGCTGGGATTAAAGGTGTGCACCACTCCCACTGATTTTTTATGACAAACTAACACGGCTACTGGGATTAAAGGTGTGTGTGCCACTGCCTGGTCTGTAAGGCTGACCAGTGGGGCTGTTTTACTCTCTGATCTTCAGGCTAGCTTTATTTATTAAAATACAAATAAAATAACACTACAAAAGGGTGTGGCCAGAAAGATGGCTTGATGGTTGAGAGTGTGGACTGCTCTTACAGATGACCCAAGTTTGGTTCCCAGCATCCACTTTGTGTGGCTTACAACCACCTGTAACATCAGCTCCAGGGAATCTAGCACCCTCTTCTAGACTAGGCAGTACCTACACTCATGTATGAACATTCCCACACATAGACATACATAAACACATAACTAAAAAAAAAATGGAACAGTGTAGCAGGACAGTCAGCATGAGATTCATTTGATGTAGGAAGCAATAGACACAATGCCAACAATGGAGCTCTGCATCAGATTTCCCACCTCCAGACAAGTGACATGATAATTTTGTGTGGGTTTAGCCATTTAGTTAGTGGTAGTTGTTGCCATGGCAGGAGGATGCTAGTGTAGATGAACAGAGCCTGGGTACGTCATACTTTCCTGTCCTTCTCGGTCAGTCGTTCCTATGGTACCCCTGTGTCCTTGTCATGTGAAACAACTGGCATGATGTTTAGTCTGCTTTGAGTCAAGTTTTTCTGTAGTCGGAATTTTCTTTGGGCCCCCAGCTCACAAATAATGATATGGAGACTTCTTATTAATTATGGAAGCTCAACCTTAACTTAGGCTTGTCCCACTAGCTCTTATAACTTAAATTAACTCGTATTTTTATTAATCCACATCCTGTGGCTTTTACCTCTCTTCCATTCTGTGTGTCTGACTCGTCCCACATCTCCATGGCATCTCCTCTGAGCCTCGATTATCTTTTCCTACTTCCTCTCTCTGCCTGGAATCCTGCCTATGCCTCCAACCTAGTTATTGGCTGTTCAGCTCTTAATTAAACCAATTACAGCAATATATCTTCATACAGTGTCCAAAGATCCCATAACATTCCCCCTTTTGTTTAAATAAAAGGGAAAGATTTTAACTCTAACATAGTAAAGCTATATACAATAAGAATAATTATCATATAAAATTATAGTCACAATGTCCAGTCCATTTGTATTTGGTATAATTAGGGAAAATAATTTATTATCTACCTTATCTTGATGAGTTTAAAGCTTTATATCTAAACCATTTAGTATCATAACTTATATTACCATCCTAAAACTATCATTTTAGACCTCAAAACATTTTCTTAGATAAACAATTTAAGCTTTTTTGTCTCTCAACCTTATACACTTTATACCTCTTGTGAGTTTCTTTTCTGAATTTGGCAATAAGGAAACTATAACTATCTCATGTTCAACTCCATCAAAGGCCCACAAAGAATGTATTATTACCTGAGTAAACAGGAAGTACAGAGAAAACAACTTCCAAAACTATAGAAATGATAGAGAGTGTCTGGACCGTCACCCAAGATTCCTCTGCAATGTTGGGTGATCCATTTTCAGCCTACAGACCTAGAATATCTGACAGACTTTTCTGTGAAACAGGAATTTTGAAGGACCTTTCTATCTTGTCTTGGCAACGTTTGGCAGTCATCCTCTTTTGTGTCCTGCTTGTCCAGTTTAGACAGCATACTATCAGCAGTTTAAGCAAGGACATTTTCTTGCCCAGATGGCTAGTTTTGCCACATAGAAAGCAAATTTCATGTGATAATATGAGCAAAGGGGTCAAGACCGTGATGGGGAAACCCACAGAAACAGCTGACCTGAGCTAGTAGGATCTCACTGACTCTGGACTGACAGCTAGGGAACTTGCATATGACCAAACAAGGCCCTCTGAATGTGGGCGACAGTTGTATGGCTTGGGCAGTTTGTGGGGCCACTGGCCGTGGAACCAGTATTTATTTATCCCTAGTGCTTCAACTGGCTTTTTGGAGTTCATTCCCTATGGAAGGGTACCTTGCTCAGCCTAGATCCAGGGAGGAGGGCCTTGTGTATTTTCCATCTTTACATGGCTTATTTATTTCTTTACTCTGTCTTTAAAGACTTTATTATTTTTAACTGTTTATTTTTTAAATGACTGTACATTTTAAAACATACTATACCTTTTTAGACATTTTCTGTGCCTGGCCCAGGCTCTATTAAGCACCTGCAGTGTTCTCTGACCATGAGACAAATCTTCCAGGCCAGTGGCTGTGCACTATGCTTGGTGCCTGGTGCTGACGACTCCAGCCTGCAAGTAGCAGTGGAGTCTCGTCTCTGCACATGTGCTTGCCTTCCTGAGAGACTGCAGGACTTGGAAACCACGGCTGGATCCTTGTCCAGAACTTTTTGTAGCTTTCTCAGGCCCTGTGTTTGGATAATCAAGCCTCCTCCTTGGATGCCATATGTGGACAGATTTTCTTTTCTGCCACCAGCCCTAAATCACAACATGGAGACTTTTAGCTTAAACTTGTCTCAACTAGCTCTTATAATTTAAATTAACACATTTATATTAGTCTACATTCTGTCACATGGTGTTACCTCTCTTTCATCTTGCACCTCCTGATTCCTCTTTGTCTGGCTGGTGACTCTGCCCTTCTCAGAGTCCTTTCTGTCCCCTGAAGTCCCTTCTAAATCTTCTCAGAGTCCTTTCTGTCCCCTGAAAGGACTAACCTCTTCCTAGCTATTGGCCATTCAGCTTTTTATTGTACCACTCACAGCAATACATTTTCATACACTGTACAAATATCCCGCATTTTTCTACTCATACCCTGAATTGTTCTGCTCATGATCCTTGTGTGTCTGGCAGAGCACTGGGTACCGGCCAGGCCTTATATGCACGTTTGCTGAGTAGTTAGAAGTTATGAGGAGAGTCCCAGCATCCTCATCTAAGGAAGCATGCGTGCTTTTTGAGTCAGAGGAAGTGTGATAACTCAGAACTCTTTTCAAATAAAAACACAAAGGCTGTTTGGAACGCTGGATAAATTATTTGAATGCCAAGATGGCTGGAACACCAGCAGGTGCAGTTTCAGATTGCCAGATTCATTTCCTATTGTGACCTCCAGGCTTCCAAATTCTCTTTTCTGAAATAGCATTTCAACAGACCCTGAAACATGCCAAGAAGTGATTATTTTTACAAATCCAGATGATTTCCTAATTTTGGATCACTCAGGCAGAGGTAGAAATGAAGGGAAACCTGGTCTGTTTTTCCATCTTCACAGACTGAGAACAGGCGAGCCCTGGCTTTAAACAAATGCTGCTGACTACCCTAGCCATGGTTATCACGGACAGCTGCTCAGTGGCCTCTGTGAACTCAGCTGGAGGCCCCGCCCAGCTCAAGATGAGAGGGGCCACAGGTCAAATGCTATTTCCGCTGGTTTCCAACGCTTTTCTCCACCACTTCTGTGGTTCAAATTAATTTTTGTAGTTTCTGTTCCGTGACCATGGTGAGGCTCATAATCACCCTCCACACTCCCTCCATTTGCTCCCCGACCCCCAGACCTACCCCCACCAGGTGTGCTTGTTCAGCCTTGTTGCCTTCCTCCTCTCCCTTTCACCAGAGATCTGCTTTTCTGAAGTTAGTTCACGACCTGGGGAAAGTACATGTTCTCTTTCTGCCGGATCCAGCCACTGACTATCTAGTGTACGTTCTGATGAGCTAATTTCAATGCCTAATGGCCTTGCTCATAAGTGTACCTACCGGGATTTGAATCCACTGTTCCACACAGTTCTAATGTTGGGGTGGGCAGGGTTCGCTGGGGACTGTAAACCAAACTGGGTGATGAGTTCATCTCTCTGTTCAGTATTTGATCTGGTCTCTCACAGGAGACATTCTTATATCCTCAGTTAGAGGTTTTAGACTTTGTTTTCCAGTAGTGAGTTAGAAAGGTTAAGTGACTTTTGAGACTCCCGCATAGAGGACTGTGTATAAGGTTAGCCCGCTTTGTGGATGATGGAGCATATGGCCAGCTTCCACCTGCAAGCCACTCCAATCGCATTTCTAGTGTTTCTGTGTTCCTGTTCAAAACTCAAGAGCCACCTTCCTTTTCTTTCCCTTCTGAAGCCAAAAAATCTTAGTCTGTAGTCAATTGCCATTTTAGTTACCTACAGCATAATAGTCTTTCCCATTCCTCTTCATGCTCCCGTGCCAAAGCCCTTTAATATAATTTATCTACTGCTATAAAAAACGCATACCTGCAGCCTTGAGATATGGCTCAGTGGTGGAGTACTTGCTTAGCATTTGGGAAGGCCTGGATTTGATCTCCAGCAGTAACATCACCCATATCTAGATAACATGCCTGAATATAAGGTACTTACTTTTGTTTCTAAAGATAAAACCACCCACCAAATTTCCTTCACTAGGGTTGTACTTGAGGGGGTGGGGCTGAGGCTGTAGCTCAGTGGTAGAGCATGAAGCCCTAATTTTCTCCAGCACCAAAAGAAAAAGGAAGTGTATATGAGAATAGAACTACTCACTTCAGGTGTTAGTGAGCAGGGCAAAGTCTTTACCACAGAGCTTGCTTGGAGCACCTGGGGTAGGAATAACTTGATAGAATAAAATGTCAAAGGACAGCCCATAGCCAGGTGTAGTTACTGGCATTGAGTCATATATGGTCACACACCAGCTTGGTTATAAGGTAATCAAACTTTGTGAAACATATCTTAGCGTTATATACTACACACACACAGAGAGAGAGAGAGAGAGAGAGAGAGAGAGAGAGAACAAGAAAGAGAGAACAATAGAGAGAGAGAACAATCTATGCACTCAATCTAAAGAGAAACAGTGAGTACATTGACATGTGAACTATAAATGCTTATGGCAGAAAAGTTGAGTTGGATTAAGAGAAGAACATAAAGCTCTCAGGCCACATTGGAAAGGTTTCTATCTTTTGAACATAATAATTAATGAAGAAATCAATATCTGGTCAGTGTGGAGAGAATATGCACCTGTGGAGTACTCAGCCACAATGGGGCATCTGTATCCCAGGCTAAGGGACCTCGTGGAAGAGTGAGTAGGATTGTAAGGGCCAGACATCTAAGAGGACTGGAGGGAAATGTGAGGCCTCTGTGCTCAAACGCACAATAGCTGCCTTGCCTGTACAAAACCTGCACAAGATCAAGCCGGTTAGCATGTCATCATGGGATGTATGTGGCTCATGAGCCCTCACCCCTAACTGAGCAGCTGTGGATAGTTGATGGCTTCTGATGGCAGAGGACACAGCTTCCTGATGGCAGAGGACACAGCTTCCTAATGGCAGGTGAATGGAATAAAAAGAAACAGGAAATGAGCCAAGCTCCCAGATCTACAAGGACTTGACTTCCTTCTGTCAGTCCCACAGCTTAAGGGCTCCACCACTTCCCAACAGTGACGAGGGTCAGGGACCAAGCCTTTTAGCACATGGGCCTTTGGAAGACTTTGGGATTGTAGTGGCTTATACTGGGTGCAAAGTTAGGAATATCCTCAGTATTATAAGTGACAAGCCACCATAAATTCTGCCGGAGGCCCATCTCTATTGACAGAGACAACTATTTAGAAAAATAAGAAGTTACTGTACCCAGAGGGAATAGATTATCTTACAATTGCATTAACCATGGAGATTACAGTGCCCATGTGGCTTCTCAAGCAGAGTTGATTTTCTCTCTAGATTGTACGCTTAGTAATGAAGCATGAGATGAAAGGACGCTGGTTAGAGTGACCTTGTTTTTTTCTTCAGTGAGGTAGTGGAACCAACCCCTGACTACTCTAGATTGGGCTGAAAGAAGTTAATTCAGAAGAGAAAGACTGGAGGGGGTGGGCAGCTAGGATAAACACAGGAGAGGGTTTTAAAATATGCCATGGACCAGTAGCTTTGAGGGAGGGAATTTGCATTGGGTACCACTGCTTGAAGATAGGAGGAACTGATGCAGGAAGGCAGTCTTGTTGTTTCTGGGCTCTGAGTGAAGGACTGAGAACACACAGCATGTTGGGCAGGTGATCGTGGGGTTGTAGAAGATAGCAGCTTTCATGGAGGAAGGCCCCAAAGAACAACACGTTGGCCTGACTTTTCTGGTGATGATGACTTAGGATGGATACAGCCACCGAGCAGCACAGTGCCTCTTCTGAAGACACCTGCCGCATAAATGGAGAGGAGATACTGATTTGAAGTTAATCAGGAGGTCTGTCCTGCTCAGACATCATGCTGGTCTTTGCAGGAATGACTAAACCAATCAGATTTACTGAGACCCAAGCAAGTCATCAGTTTGTGTACTGCTAGCTGCAAATATGCCTATGAAAAATAATTTTTAAAAAAATCACTGGAGCATTCAAAGGCATGTAAATTATTGAAGTGTTATCATTATTGTTTGATGTATCAATTTAGAAGTTGGAACTAATTTATCCTTTTTATGAATATTTTCATGCCTTAACAAACATCTATAGTCAAGACACAGAACAGCTACATTCCTGAGAAGGTTCTCTCACACTCCTTTGTATCCCTCTTTTGTGCGTGCCCAGCCTCTAGGCGCTACTGATTGTTGTCTCCACACAGTTGCGCCTTTTCTAAATGAACAGAATTGTGAAACTTGTAACTTTGGGGTCTGGTGCTTTCCCTAGGCATACTGCATTCTAGATCCACCCAGGTTGTCGCTTGTATTTGCCCAGATTTTTATTAGTGAGGGGTATTCCCACAGGGTGACTGTAGCACAGCGGTTTTCAGCCTGTGGGTCTTGATTTTAATCAACTATTTAATGTGTAATCTTGCTTTCATTGTGTTTCTGTTTGTGCCAACTGTTGGTAAGGAAATGAGCTTGCCAAGTGAGGACTAGGCTGTATGAAACACATTAGCTCTCAAACTGGGCTTATGCTTTTAATCCCAGTACTCATGAAGCAGGCAAAGAGATCTCTGTGAGTTCAAGGCTAGCCTGGTCTATATAATGAATTCCAGGCCATCCAGAGCTGCATAGTGAGAATGCTATCTAAAACACAAACAAAATAACTCACTTCAAATCTTCCTTTAGACTTTTTACACACTAGTGCAGACATATACTTTTGCCTTTCTGTTTAAAGATCTTCCATGGCAGTCAAGCAATTACAATAAGCACGTGCTTAATTCTTATAAAGTAATGTAAATGCTGAGACTCAAGTTTTGTCAAACCACTAGCTATAGAGCACGTGTTTAATATTCAGAGACAGAATAATGCGCTTTCCAAGCCTCCTCCGCTGGCAAGTAATTAGAAGTTTTCTAGATTGACTGCCAATATGATATAGGTCCCAAAGAAATCACTTCTCTTTTCTGAGACAGGACAATAAATGGGTTTTCCTGAATATCCTGGGTAAAGAATCTGAGTTCTTGACCTTGAATATTTCACTGGTAGTGCCTTATGCAGTGGGGAGCAGAATGACATTCGCTGAAATGCCTGAGATTTATAACATAATAGCTTGAGCATATGTGCCAAGAAATAGAAATCTTAAACCCTATCAAATCAAGATTAATTACCTATTAAAATGCTAACACGTAGTATAGTACACTCAGTGTAACAAGCTTTCTCTCTGCGTATATTGTTACCAAACATACCAGCTCAGCTGCTACATGAAACATCCTGTGCCTCCCATCTCCCTCTCAGTGGGGGAAGCCTTGCTGCTCAGTCATTCTCTGGGTAGCTTTGGCTCTTGCTTAGGACCTTTCTACAGAAAAGCACATGCTGCTCTCTGAAAACTGTGAAATTCCCCAGCTTTGTACTGCTGCCAAAAACCTGTTGCTTCTCTCGTCATTAACTACTCCATATTTATCCCTTTCTAGCTCGGGGATGGTAACCCACACAGCGCTGCTCCCATGACAAGGAGAACAGTAGTTCTCCCCTCTCCCCACTCCTAGCCTTGAGGAAATGGATCCCATGGGCTAAATCTCTTCTTGCTATCCAGCTTTCCTTTGTGATAATGGTTTCAACTGTTGACCAGGTAGCAGTGGCAGAAATATGTGGGTAGATGCTCCTGAGATACCTCACTAAACCGTCCATGAGGCTCCAACACAAAGACCTGCTGTTGCTAAGATGGCTTCTAATGTATGCTTGGGTCAGTCGGCAAATATTTAGTGAGAATCTATTATGTGGCAAACTTTCTTCTAGGCTTCGTGACACCAAGAATGGTGGATAAGATTGTCTCTGACCCCATGCAATTTTTCTGCTTTCTCATGCTAAGTGGCTTTGATTCAAACATCCTGCATTGGAACACAGTGGAGAAGAAGTGCAGAAGCAAGGAGTGAAATAGCAGCATATTTAAACTCTCATCGTGCTTGAAAAAGTAGGCCACAGTTTTGGAAAAGTGCATAAAAAAAGAAAAAAATTATGAAGTGCAACCTTTTGAAATTTTTAATAGCTCAAATTTATGCAAAGTAAAACCTATTACAAGGTTTTCAAATCTGTACCTTATGTACCATTTTCCTTCAACAAGAAATTATGGCTCGTCTCCTTGCATAGCACTTCAAGCTCTGGCCTTGCAGGTCTCCACCCTGTTCCATGTTCTGAAGGAAACCCAGCAACGGTCATTCTTTTTTGAGACCCTGAACCGTCTAGCTTGAATGGTGTGACAAGCTGTACCTCTTCATTTGTTCTCACAAAGCAAACTCCGCAGCAGTGACATGAAATATCATGTCTTTTCTCTCTCACTCTCAGTGGGAGAAGGGGGAAGAAAAGTTCCTTCATCGCTCTCTTTGTGGATTTTGGCTTTCTTTGGGAAGTGCCAATCCATACTCGTTTTTTATGTCGTTCTGGAGAGCTGTAAGCAGCCTTGTAAGTCACAAAGCCAGCTCGGGCCCGAAGGCTTCTCCAAGCGCAGGTCAGAAAGGTGGGAAGCTTTGTTTTTCTAGGCAGGGAGAGCAACCTGCTTAGCTTCCCAAATCCTCCTCTTCGGCCAGCTTCTCGGCTGTGGAAGCCCACATCAATCTGTCACTGGCGGTCAGCAGCGCAGTGAAGAGCCAATGTTATTGTGAGCCGACAGAGGAATGACTTGCCTCCCAGCCGGTAATCAATCTGTGCTGGACAGCAACATATTTGCCTCTACAAACGGTCTGGAGCCCTCTGCCACACATCTCTGCCAACTCTTGAAAGAGAGAGTCTGTTTCAGTTCTTTTTGGGGTAAAGACAAAAGACCTGTCTCTCTTTACACCCCAGCTATTGAACAATTTACACAGAGATTCACAGCCAGTATCCTATGAAAAATTTTTTTTTGAGAAGCCAGGAAGTTATCCAAAATTTGGGGGTGGAGGAGAGGGGAATATATATAGTATGTATATACACGCATACCTATAAAGTAAACATCTGTTTATCTTCAATAAAGATGATGTGTTCATAATCCTAGATGCACCAATTCTGGAAAGGTCTCATGTAAATATAAAGATTCTGCCAGGGAACTGTGTGTGACCAATTTTACTGTTCTCTGCTTACACAAAGTAGGGGTGAGTTTTTGGTGGATAAGTGGTTCGAGGCTCTTCAGCTGCTTCAGTAACCAGTTTAACAAGTCAGCTCCAAACACAGGTAGTCTCAGCTCAGGAATTCTAGTTGCCCTCCTGAGTGGGACATACAACTTTTCTGGGGTATAGGATGTTGGTTGACTTCTCTGTGCTCAAGGCAGTGCTGTAGAAATACACCAAGCTTTGCTAGAAGCTTCTTAAGATCCTTACAGGCTACAGAGCGAAGGACCTGTGCTGCTTATTTCTCCCGAGTCAGTGCTACGAGGAGCCCAGATTCCAGGTCTCGCCAGCTGGGACCCTGAAGGCTTTTCTGATGGTTCATTATGATAGAGCGGGGCTTAGACACCTCAGCAAGCATGGTCAGTTGATGCACTTGGGTTTGTTAGCGCTGAAGGAGTAAGAGAAGAATGTGGGAAGTAATGGGGGGGGGAATGGCAGGAAGTAGATGAAGAGAGAGGGTTTCCTTTGTACAGTAAGCTCTGTACAGTGCTGGGGCACCTTCAGGATAGGCATGAATGAGTGGTAACAGGAGTGGGTGATAGCAAAGTAGAAAACTTAGACGATCAAAAGGAAAGTGTGAGTTTGATGGGGAGTTACTAACAGCTATGGGTTCAGATCTCTGATCATGACAGCCCAGTGGGTAAACAGATTGTTTGGTTGTCGTTTAGTATAGAACAGTATAAAAACACAGGAGTTTTTATCTTTTCTAGTAAATAAAGTCCTCGTTTCTCCTTGGGGGTAGGGCTCTCCAGGTGCATGAGGGAACCAGTAGAGGGAATACAGCTGAATCTGAAAGAAGTTATTTGGACTGCACACTTCTGCTCAGCTGGCCCACTTGGGCCATGGCAATTCCATAGATGAACTTAATGGAACCTTCCAGAATCAAACTTTTGTGAATCCATAGGATACTATACCACATGGCTAAATTTGAAGATCCCTTGGGATGGTAACTGTGTGTGACCACTTTTAATGTTCTCTACTTAAACAAAGTAGGAGTTGGTACTTGATGGACAGGCAAATTGATGTCTGGTTCCATACGGCACGGAGAAAAGAACCCGAGGCTCTGCAGCTGCTGCAGTAACAAGTCAGCTCCAGACACAGTCTCAGCTCAGGAATTAGTGTTGCCCTCCCGAGAGAGACATACAACTTTTCCAGTCCTCAGACTTCTCTCTGAGGCTGGTGTGCAAGGAGGACATGTTATAGAAGGGCTTGGTTCTTCTTTGGTGTTACTAACTATGACTGCTAGTATCTTCTCATGTATCTAAGTAATTCTTTGTAGCCACAGTTTGCTCTTTTTAAAAATATTTTAAATTTATTCTTCAGTAGTTTTATACCACATGCAGTGGCACATACCTTTAATTCCAGCACTTGGGAGGCAGAGGCAGGTAGATATCTGAGTTCAACGCCAATCTGGTCTACACAATGAGTTCTAGGACCACTAGGGCTATATAGTGAGACCCTTTCTTGAAAAACAAAACAAAACAAAAAGGATGTCATGCATATATGCAATGTATCCCCTCCATCTCCTCCTTCCAGTCCCCCTCTAGACTACTACAACACATTCCTCTCAGAATGTGCATCCTCTTCTTTTAAAACCCCCCAGAGTCTTAACTAGTGCTGCCCCTGTGTAAATGGGTGTGAGGCCATCTTTTGTAGTGCGGGATTCCTACCAGTGATCACACCCACAAAGAAAAAGAAAAATTACCTTCCCTCCTCCAGCAGCTATGACCTGCTAGTAGTTCCTCAGCTAGAGATGAGGCCACGTGAGCCTCTCCCTCATTTGTGTTGGAATTTTGACTGTCCTGATCATGTAGGTCTTGTGTGTAACTAGAGCAACTGTGGATTCATGAACGCAGCAACAACGTCATGTCTAGACCAGGTTTTCGAGTGCTTGTCTGTTCTCCAGCTCTTACATTCTCTCCATCCCCTCTTCCATCAAGTTTCCTGAGCCTTGAGGGAGAGTGTGTGGATGACCTATTTAGGACCAAGTAGTCACAGTCAGTTGTTCTCAACATTTTGACCAGTTATGAGTCTCTGCATTGACCACTGCCTGTCACAAAAAGGAAACTTCTTTGACCCAGGTTGGGAGAAGCACAAAGACACGGGTATAAGTAGACATAGTCAGAAGCAGTTTGACAAGATGACCAGTTAGCAAAACAACAGCAAAAACAATAGTAGGGCTGGGCGGTGGTGGTGCACGCCTTTAATCCCAGCACTCTGGAGGCAGAGACAGGCGGATCTTTGTGAGTTCGAGGCCAGCCTGGTCTATGAGAGCTAGTTCCAGGACAGGAACCAAAAGCTAAGGAGAAACCCTGTCTCGAAAAATCAAAAAAAAAAAAAAAATAGGTTTCTCCCTAGGGCCCATGACTTCCCCAACTACAGGCTTTTGACCAAGTTTACACTACTAGGCATGAATTCTCTCCCATGGGTAGTGTAGGCCTCTGAAAATGGTTGGTTACTCCTACAATCATTATGCCACTATTGTACCAGTAGACACACTTGCCTGGCAGGTCAGTATTGTAGATTTCAGGGACAAGCACAAGGTAAAACCCATTGGTGTCTCCTTTTCCTCAGTGGCCTGTATAGCACCTTCTTTTCTGTGGATTGTTGCATGGCAGTGGCCATGCCTTTATTTTTTTCACAAGACAGGGTTTCTTGGTGTAGCTCTGTCCTGGAACTTGCTCTGTAGACTAGGCTAGCCTCCAAGTTACAGAAATCAGCCTATCTCTACCTCCCAAGTGCTGGGATTAAAAGCATACACCACCACTGCCCAGCTAATTTCTTCACTCTTAAACAGTTTGTGACCACCTTGCCTAAGGAATGGTGCCACCTACAATGGGCTGGGTCTTCCTACATCTGTTAATTTAATTAAGACAACCCTCCGTAGACATGCCCACAGGCCAATCCAGTGTAGATAGTCCTTCTGTGAATTACCTTCCCCAATGATCAGTTCAAACTAATGATCACAAGAAGCAATAATATAGCCTGTGTTGCTTTGGAGCCCTCTGGGGCCTGCCTAACCAATACCTCCAATAGGAAGGTGTCCAGTGCCTTGTATTAAGACTTTTAGTCTTTAGCAACCCATGTCTTTCGGGAGCAGCATTATCCACTCATGTAGGGACTTCTACCTCTGTTTACACTTCTTTTTTTAAAATCTCTTTCATAGAAAAATTGCATTTTATTTATTTGTGTGTCTGTGAGAGGCTCAGGAGGAATGAGTGCTAGGGCAAGTGTGTGGAGGTCAGAGGACAACTTGTGGAAGTCGGTGCTCCCTTCCATTGTGTAGGTCCTGGGATTGATCTTGGATCATCGGGCTTGGTGGTATGCTAAACCATCTTGCTGGCCACCAATCAGCTCCTTTAGTTGTGAAATTAAGCATCCCAGTCTTTAACCAGCTCCCCATATCCCTCTGGCTTTTGAGTGTAAATGAATTCCCATTAACATTAATGCCTGGTGGGTTGTAGCATATTCACATCTCCTTGACACCCTTCCTTAAATATTTTAAGTCTTGAGATGTATCTTACATCCTTAGGAGTCTGAACTGCTAAACAGTCACTGCTGACACACTTGTCACCACTGTTTTTCACCCTTTTTGCTCTAAGATGACAACTCAAGTTTACATAAAGATAAACAAAGTGTAAAGTGGCATAAGTAAAGCCAGATGGATATTGGCTCACATATAATCCTGGCACTTGAGGTTGAGGCAAGAGGATTGAGCACTCTATACTAGTCTCAGTTACATAGAGCAATCCAAGTTAGGCTCTAATATATAGTGAGACCTTGTCCCCGCCAAAAAAAAAAAAAAGTGTGTGTTGTTTTTTGTTTTTACAATAAGAAAGTATGTCTTTAGAGTAACACATTTTGTAGAGTTGAGATAAAATGCGGGGAAACTCTCCAGAGATGGCTTGAAGTAGTTCAGTTCAAGATGGAGCTGGCCTAAACTGCGGTATTTGAGACAAGACAATAAAAAGAGAGCTGTCAGATCTGACAGGAGGTGCAATTAGTAAGAATAAGTGGTTAGTTGGGTTCTGATTGATACAGTAGATGACAGCGTCGTTCACGGTGCAGGGGACCAAGGAAGAGGAACACATGGAGATCAAATGAAGGAGGCAGTGAGTTCAGGGATGCCTGAGGTCATCTTAGTTCTTTTAAAAGATAATATGCTCCTTTTGGAAGCTGGAGTTCAAGTGAGAACTGTGCCTGGGAATTCAGGGATGAACCACAGCCTTGGTAATGAATGCAGAGGAAGAGGAGCTAAGGGCAGAGCTCTGAGGGGAACTCTGTTTACGTGCTCAGTAATGCTTCCTGGCCAATAGGAGCATGAGGAGCATCAGATGGTTAACAAGGGTAAATGACATTTGACCAAATTTCTACGGCTCCCTTCTCAGTTTATTGTACTCGGTTTAGCCTTTCATACACAGATTTAGGTTATTCTTTTTCAAGTCCATCTTTCTATCTCCCATTTGGCTCACAGAGGAAATGTGGAGTTTAGCTCTGAGGTGAGGGAAGCAGGTGACAAGGTTGGGATCCAGGAGTGGGATCAAGCCCTGGGTGCTGGAGCCTGAGAGGAGGTGGTCTGAGCAAAGTGAATGGAGAGGGGTCACTCTGAGGAGGTCGATCTAGGCTGTTTTTGCAGTTTCTGTGAAGTTGCTGCAGATCCTACAAAATGATAATTGTTGCGGTGAAGGAGAGAGCTGAGTTGTTAGGGGTGAACTGGACAGCGATCTGCAGTGTCACAGATCCCCACTGCAGTTCCCCACTGCAGAGAGAGAACTGCAGCCCCTCTAGGGGATGATTATGTGGAGTGGTGGCTCTGGAGGTTAAAAACAAGCCCTTGGAGAAGAGTGGGAAAACTCTGGCGAGTTAAGGAGGGATCCTTAGCCTTGGAGCTTACGCGAGCGTCAGCATAAATGGCAAGTCCCCAGATTTCAGAGTTAGAACATCTCTTTCATGGCTCAAGGTCAGAACCAAATAGGTTCTGGCTAATTACGCAGTTGCAAGTCATTAGAGTGGAGTAGCCCTCAGCTCTTCTGAGTTCTCCTCTTCCTCCCCTTTCAAGAAGCCAAGTGATGTGGTCCAGGGTTCAGGAAATGAACGGCTTGCATTCCACCACCAGCTTCCCCATCCACCCTAACTGAGGCTAGACATCTCGTGTGGATAGGAACTACTCAGGTATAGGATAGTCCTTGCCAGGTAGCTCATCTCCATATTTTCCATGTATGGGGAGGGGATTAAAAAGAAAAAAATACTAAGTGTGGAGGGTAAGTGTTCCAGCCCCACACATCCGCTTCCCCACCAGGAAGGAGCCTTGCTGGTGCTCTTCTGGCAGAAACCCAGGAACTCAGATGGAGGAAGCGCAGTGTTGATGCTCGTCACCAGGTGCTGCTCTGTAGAGAAGCTAGGATGGGTGGAGATGGAAGGCTGTTCTGTAAAATGGCACCGATTCTTTACCTGCTCATTATTATGTCATTCAACTGCATTGTGTTGTTTATTGTTTTGTTTTTGAGACTAGGTCTGACAATTTAACCTAGGCTGGCCTCAAACTTGATATCTGTATGCCTTGGCCTCCTGAATGTTAGAATAATGGGTGTGTACCATCATCTGGTACCTTACTGTATTCTGGTACGTTCACGTGGGTGCTATGATCTGAGCATGTAACTCAGTGGTAACATCCCTGCCTAGCATGTGCAAGGCCCTGAGTTTGATCCCCAACACCACAAAAAAAAAATTGTATTTGGTATTGTGTTGGGCAGTGGTTTATACTAAAGAAATACTATTAGAACCCTGAGAAATGGGGCTGGGGAGATGGCTCAGCAGCTGAGAACATTTGCTGCTCAACCATGAGGCCCATAGTTCAGATCCAGATACCCATGTAGCAAGCCAGGCAACCCCCAAATACCTGTAAATCCAGTTTGAATGGATCTAGCACTTTCTTCTAGCCTCCTTCTGGCTTGCAATAGTGCACACATATGAACACACACACTCACACTCTCTCTCACACACACACAGAGCATCCACCAATAAACACATAATAAAGAACAGTCTTGAGAGACAGTGGTTTTATCTTAGTGCAACTGAAAAAAATCATTCTCGTGTATGCGTGCGTGTGCGTGTGTGTGTGTGTGTGTGTGTGTGTGAGAGAGAGATTGGACCTCGGGCCTAGACACATACTATGCACAGACTGCACTTCACCTGTAGCTCTACCTGTTATAGCTGATGCAGTCATATTAATGGACTGAGTCCTCTGAAGTTGGGGACCAGACCCAAGTAGGACTCTAATGTTCTGTGAAGTACCAGAGAATAGAGCTGGAGCCAGTAAACAACAGCGTATGGCTGGTTTTTGTGTGGCCTATGAGCTAAGTAAAATAATTTCAAAATAATACTGTTTGTGACATGAAAATTATAGGAAATTCAAAGTCAGTGTCCTTAAAAGTTAAATTTTGTCCACTACTCCTTTTGTGCAAGAACACAGTGTTGATGATTGTGGCAGAAACATGTGGCCTGCAAAGCCTGGTCAATAGTCACAGCTCCCAAATTGTCACGTGTATGTGAGTTACCAGACAAACCTGCTAAAGTCTGGGCCGTGAGAACCTACATTTTTGACACTCTCCTGGCCCCTGGACCACACTTGAGTTTTCAGGGCTAGTTAAGAGGAAAGCGGAGGGTGAGGCTGGGGCACAGCTCAGTGGTAGAGCACATGTTTAGCATGCCCACAGCCCTAAATTCAGTCCCAGCACACACACACACACACACACACACACGTTATCCAATTTCTGAAGCAGAAATAGGCTTATTTCACTTCATTCCCAAGGGAAGAGTAAAGGCCAATGGCTTTGAGTTTTATGTTAGGAAGAACTCTGTAACTATTTAAGAGAGCTGTAGAATCACTAAGATGGCCACAAGCAAGAATTAGACCGGAGAGTCTTAAAGAGGAGGCTTACTCTGGGGGCGTGACTGGACCGGTGGTTTTGACCTCTTCCACCTGTGTCCGTTTCTTCCTCTTGCCTCCCTTCCCCACAGCAGTCTTCATATATTGACTGGGTCAGACTTGAAATCCTCCTGCCTCAGTGTCCCAAGTGCTGGGATACAGGTGTGTACCATCACATCCACTCAGCTTAGTTTCTTTGATTGACAGCCAGAAGTGATTTGGGAAGGCAGACCGGAGACTTGGTCTAACAGGTGCAGCATTAGCATAGTTCATCTCTCTCAAGTGGCACAGTGGTAAACTCGAATGGCACTAAGTAAGCTCTTCAAGAGCAAGTGTTATACTGAGATTTAGAAGATCGTTTTCTTTTCATTGACGTGTGGTGTGTGTGTGTGTGTGTGTGTGTGTGTGTGTGTGTGTGTGTGTATGCTCCTGTGTGCCACGTGTATGTGGGGTACCTGCAGAGGTTAGATGGTGTCAGATCCCTGGGAGCTGAATTTACAAGTGATGGTGAGCTGCCCAGTGTGGGTGCTGGGAACTGAACTCTGATCTCCTGCAGGAACAGCAAGGGCTTGTAACCACTGAGCCATCTTTCCCCAGCTCCTCAGCTGTGAATTTTAATTTTGAACTTGTCTTTACTATTACTGGCATTCACAAAGCCAGAGCTGGTGGACCTGCCTTCAGCTGTTCACTCACAAACCAGTTAGCAGACAACCTCTGCTTGTCTTTCCCCATCTTGGCTTCCTCTCTTCCACCCCCACCCTCAAGATTGTTTTCTCATCTTCACAGATAGACGTACAATTTGGAGTTGGATTTGCCAACTGCGAGTCATTTTAGGTCCTGAGGAGTGAATCCTCTTGTTAATGGCTGGCTCATTTAAGAGATTGTTTGGGGGAGAAAGAAGGAGGAGAAAAGAAACTGGCCATTTTGAGCAAGCTGATGAACATTGGAGGCCACGCACATATAGACATATGAGTAAGTCATCAGGACTTAAGCAGCCTGATATTTAACCATCGTTGAATTTCAAAATCATAAAACTCATTAAGTTCATAGTCCAGCTATCTGCTCACAACCCAGTGACTGTCGAAATGCTGGACTTGTCTTCGAATTCTCTATTTCAGCTCATCACAGGCCTTTGAAGACATGATTTATGCTTCTTAATACCCCCAGGAAGTTAAGTATTTTCATATTTATTGCACGGAAGAGCGTTCTGTGATTGCTTGCCTGTTCTAAAATCAGTTTGGCTAGAAAAGGACCTGAGCATTCTGACCTCAGCTGTGTATCCCAACCAGGAGTCGGCACTTGAGAGACGGGAATCAGTATCTTGCCCAGAGCCTGCTTCATTCCAGGGACTTGGGGGAAGAGCAGATGTGGGAGGCTGCGTTTTCTTTAACAAACAGGCCTGGGTCCCTCCATCCAGGGCTTGCCTGGTGACCAGCCAAGTGTCTTTCAGCTCCTGCAGACTTGGAGGCAGTTCTTCGGCACCTATCCTATCATGCTGGTCACCATCCTGACCGGTGTCCCAGCTGTGAGCCTGAGCAGCTCCGAGTCCAGGTTCTGTCCTAAGCATGCCAGTGATCTTTCCTCCCCCAGTTCTTTTTATCTGTGTATTGACACTGGGCAGGCAGACAGCTCAGCAGGGAAGGCGCTTGCTGCCAACACTGATCACCTGATCTTGAGCTCCAAGACCTACATGGTAGGAGAGAACTGCCCCCTGCAGGTTGGCCTCTGACCTCACCATACACACTGTCACAAGCACATGACCACACATAACTTATGATGGATGCATAACACAATAAAAAACATTTTTTAAAACACGAATTTAGCTGCCCAGTAACTGTTGTCTGTTTTCCCTGAGTGCACCTGCCCACTCCCGAGCTGCCTTTCCTGCAGTCCTCGGGCTATCATACTCATCATCTTTATCAAGTCAGAGGGAGGGCATACATTAAAAAAATATCTAAGCCAAGCGGTGGCGGCACACGCCTTTAATCCCAGCCCTTGGGAGGCAGAGGCAGGTGGATCTCTGTGAGTTTAAGGCTAAACTGGTCTACAAAGTGAGTTCCAGAACAGCCAGGGCTACACAGAGAAACCCTGTCTCAAAAAAGAGGAAGGAAGAACGAAAGAAAAAAGAAAATATTTAAAATTAACAAAAGTCTATTACAGGGATCAGGAGAGTAGCTCAGTGTTAGAATACTTGCCTGGTATACACAAAGCCCTGAGTTTAAGCCTCACCCTTGCAAAGTACTAATAATGATAACAAGGCACTGTATATCTAAGGTAATTAGTTTGAGGTGGCGGATATATTTATTATTTTGAGTTTATCCCTATCTGATAGGCATAGGAATCACAGCAACACACGAACCACATCATCACATGTAATATTTACATGTCAAATGAAAAATGATTGCAAGTGTTTTACCAGTTGATAGAACATTTTCGGATCCATGGTATGCACTTAACTGCAAGGCTTCTTTGTCTTTACGAATCGCTGGACCTCCGGTCACTTGTGAAGGGTTCCTTCCCCCCTTTATATACCACTCAATTCTTAAATTTCATTTTAGGTTTTACATTGTTTTAATTGCCTACGTCTTTATTTACTGCATGTAACATGTTTGGAATATGTTACATTGTAACTATGTAATGTATAATAGATCAAGCTAATCAACCTTCACTGTTTCACAGAGGTAAACTGTTAAAGTACTTTTCTTGTTGCATGATTTTCGTCATTAGAAAAGACTTTGGTTGTTTCCTTATTATATAGAAGATGAAGATAAAATCTCTAGGATATTATTTAAGGCCCTTAAAATCCAACCCTGGTTTTCTTCTAGCACGTAAGCTGCTCTTTAAAAAGAGTTCCACACGTGTCTTTTCTTACCTTTTACTGCCCTAGGTGGTGGTAGCGGTGAGCATCAGGTCGGTCTTCTCTGACTGCAGTAATCCATTTCACAGCTCTCCCACTCTGGCGGGCTGGCAGGGAACTGGAATGTTTTCACAATGCAGATAAATTGTCAAAAGCAGCACGCAGCCCATCGAGCATAGCCAGCTTCACAGGGTGAGGTCTGGTCTCTGCAGGCCTCTGTCCCTGTTTCCTCTCAACTGCGTGCTCGGATTGGGGTCCTCTCCTATCTTCACTGCTGACAGGTCCTAATCCCTTCCGTGGCTGCAGCCTTGTAGAAAGCTCTCTGTGCTTCCAGCCATGATTTCCGAATCCCTGTGTTCGGCTTTCCTCAGCATCTTCACCTCGCTCTGTCTGAGAGACAGCATCATTTGGCTGCCATCTTTCCTCAGGAAACTCTTCTGCACTGTCCTGGCAGAGTCGGCCCTTCCTCCATCACCCCGTGATGTGCTAGACAGCAACTGAAAGGTCTCATCGTTTTAGCATCTGTGTGCCCTGCCACCAGGAACTTTGTGCATTCCTTAGAAAAAGGGGCTAAGTTTGTTGGCTTTTTTTTTAATCTCTGTATCTATTTAATATCTATCTATTTATCTATCTACCTACCTACCTATATCTACATATCTTTTCCCCACACCTGACAGCTTATGCATACATAAGGCATGCCATCTTGTGAGTTTGAACATAATTGTGTACCACAAACCCGTCACTACTCCCTACTGAAAGAAGCTAAAGTGATTCACTTTTCTCCTCAACAGTGCTAACTATTTTGGTGGAGTGAATGAATGCGCAGCAAGTGGCACTGTGAACTGAAGGTGCTGAGAAAGACTTGTGATGGAGGGTTTTTGTGTGCACTTGTGTGCAGTGCTAGGATTAAACCCGAGGCCTTACACATGCTAGGCAAGCACTCTGCCACCGAGCTACAGCCTCAGCAGTGCTAGAAGATCCTTGACTTCATCCAAAACTAGTGAGTGACCTAGCAGCTTTGTTTGCAGTATCAAACACTCACAAGAAAACTAAGGGGTAAAAATGACTGTTTCTGTTCCGTAGATCCAGGGAAGCGTTTGAGTATGGTTGTACAACCAACAACGAAGTCATGGTTTCAACCCAGATCTAGAGTCCGAGCTCGTGCCTTGTCCACCTTGTCAAGATGCTGGTGTCAAAGAATCCACCTTCGGAGTTCTTTGGCAGGATAGCGTTTGTGATATAAAGCACTGAGGAGCCCACAGAGGAAGCCTGTGGTTTTGTCAGAGACTAGAGCTATTTTCACACCTGGTTTCCCGACTACATCCTTCCTTGTGTGGCCTTACTCTTGTTTGATTCACAAGTAAAACTTGTGGATCTTGAGTGAACTTGCTCAACTTTTCTGTCCTCAGCCTCCCGGGTATCCCAAGGAAGAGAATGTTTGAAACCACACCTGACCCATAAACAATGTATCCCGAAGGTAACAGTGTTAGCATTGCAGTATGTAAACCTTTAGCTAATAAAAATCAAAGCAGTCTAATCTGGAAAGTATACAGGAGGTTAAAGGGAAAGCTTGTAAATGTTTTCAAAGTCTCTGCATTTAATTCTATCACCAGCTAGCAAAATAAATAGTCCAGCCGCCAGCGCTGCAGCAGACACGTGTTGGAAATGAAATGTTAACAGTTTAAAGGCAGTGGCCATTAGAAATCAAAAGGAACATGAAGTCCACTTTCTGGTTTATGAGAAACAAGGTGAAAGTTCCCCAAACATGCTTGTGGTAACCACATTCGAAACTGCTTCCTCGTCTTCTACTTAGTGACTAATAGTGTGGTAAATAAGCCCTTGTGGGGCTTTGTTTTTCTGTTTAGATGCAAGATTTAGAAGTCAGTGGAGAGCCCAGATCAGGAGATGTTAAATATTCTACTTTTCCATGTGTCTGAGCTGCTCGCCGTAGATGGCAAGCTGCATGCCAGACTTTTTCTGAGGAATGGGAGGTTACTTGCAATAATGTGCGAAGATTGACCTGAAACATTTAGCCAGCACATCTGCTTGCAGGCACTGGCCTTATGTGAGGAAGTTCTACTGGAATTAATTAACTCTGTTTGGGACTCTGAAATGTTTGCTCCACATCTTGTTTTATCATAATAAGACTTATAAAATGAATGGGAAATTCTTTATTTTTCTTTGAGAACTAAAAACCAAATAAAAAAGAAAACAAACCAAAAAACAGCCAAGTGCAAAAAGAATCTGCAGTGCAGTGTCTCTTGTGTTAAAGCCTTGGGAATAATAAACACTAGAATTAGAACTTATTCTTTCTCACTGGAAATTATGGTGAAATTGTATGTCTTTTTGTCTGTTCCTGCATTTGAGAGAACATTTAGCTGTATTGTTGGGGAGTGAAGAGCTTGGATGAGAGGGGACTACTGTGTGCCAAGGGACTTAGAGCGCTGGGGACATTGTGTGAACCCATATGTAATCCTGGGAAAGTTCCTGCTTGAGGGGAGGGAAGGAAGGCACTTTCTGAGACGCTTGGGCAAGCATGGTGTGCTTGTCTCTTTTCTTACTGTTGGTATGAACTCGCCTACAAGAAACAACATATGGAAGAGTTTATTTTATTTAGCTCACCATTTGAGAGGCGCAGTCCGTCATGGTGGGAAGGGTGTGATGGCCAGAACACGAGGCAGTTGGTCACACATTGTATCTGCAGCCGTGAATGGAGAGAGGGAGACAGATGCTGGTGGTGTTGTCGCCTTTTTCATGTCCCCTTTGTGTTCCTTATACAAAGGAACATCCAGTACATAGGATGGTGCTACCCTCATTCAGGGTGAGTCTTCCTCCTGACGGTGGGAAATCCCTGTAGAAATAGACCCAAATGTGTGACTCCTGTGTGATTCTAAATCTAGTCAATTTGTCAGTGGAGAGTAGCCATCAGAGTGCCTCCACCAAGAGTGCTTGTGGTCCAGCACTGTGTACTGATACCAAAACATTTGATGTCACAGTGCAGTGTTGACTCGGTAAATAAGTCCGCTTCCTCGCTCTTCTCAGCTAATAAAATTGGGGGAGCTCAGCTTCCAGGGTTCTGTCAGAGTCAGCATCGTCACAGGTGCTTACCCTTTCCCTTAGATTTGCCCCTCCCTGAATGCTCAGCAGCTCATCATTTATGGAAGCCAAATCCATGTAACCCCAATAGTGCTCCCTCAATCAAGATATCTCTTTTGTTGCTCTCATCTCTGTCCTTCCCCATCTCAACTTTCCCATTCCCTCAAGTTCTCCTTGCCCCTTCCTTTCTCCCCTCTTCTACCTTCCCTTCTTCTCCTTCCCCCATGCTCCCATTTTTGTTAGGCGATCTTGTCTATTTTGATTTTCCAAGTGGATCTATAGTTTTTCTTAGGGTTCACCTTATTACTTTGCTTCTCTAGGATCATGAACTATAGGCTCAATCCTTTGTTTATAGCTAGTGTCCACTTATGAGTGAGTACATACCATAATCATCCTTTTGTATCTAGGTTACCTCACTCAGGATAGTGTTTTCTAGTCCCATCCATTTGCATGCAAAATTCAAGATATCATTGTTTTTACCGCTGAGTAGTAATTACTCTAATGTGTAATTACTCTAATGTGTAAATGTACCACATCTTCTTTATTCATTCTTCAGTTGAGGGGCATCTGGGTTGTTTCTAGGTTCTGGCTATTACAAATAATGCTGCTATGAACATAGATGAACAAATGTCTTTGTAGTATGATTGAGCATCTTTTGGATATATGCCCGAGTGGTATTGCTGGATCCTGAGGTGGGTTGGTTTCCAATTTTCTGAGAAACTGGAATACTGATTTCCAAAGTGGTTGTACAAATTTGCATTCCCACCAGCAATGGATAAGTGTTCCCCTTACTCCTCATCTTCAGTATAAGCTATCATTGATGTTCTGATTTTAGCCACTTTGACAGGTGTAAGATGGTGTCTCAGAGTTGTTTTGGTTTGCATTTCCCTGGTGGATAAGGATGTTGAACATTTCCTTAAGTGTCTTTTGGCCATTTGAGATTCTTCTGTTGACATTCTCTGTTTAGTTCTGTACCCCACTTTTTGATTATTTTGGATTTAGAATTTTGATGTCTGTTTTCTTGAGTTCTTTATATATTTTGAAGATCAGTCCTTTATTTGATGTGTGGTTGGTGAAGATCTTTTGCCATTCAGTAGGCTGCCTTTTTGTGTTATTGACTGTGTCCTTTGCTTTACAGAAGTTTCTCAATTTCAGGAGGTCCCATTTATTTATTGTTTTTCTCAGTGTCTTGCTATTGGGGTTATATTTAGGAAGTGGTCTCCTGTGCCCACGCATTGAAGGCTACTTTCCACTTTCTCTTCTATCAGGTTCAGTGTGGTTGGATTTATATTGAGGTCTTTAATCCATTTGGACTTTAATCCATTTTGTGCATGGGGATAGATATGGATCTATTTTCATTCTTCTACATGTTGACATCCAATTATGCCAGCACCATTTGTTGAAGATTTTTTTCCCATTGTATAATTTTAACTTCTTTGTAAAAAATCAGGCATTCATAAGTGTGTGAATTGATATCCGGGTCTTTGATTCGATTCCATTTGCCGACCTCTCTGTTTTTATGCCAGTACCAAGATATTTTCAGTACTGTAATTTTGTAATTGAGCTTGATTTCAGGGATGGTGATGCCTCCAGAAGTTCCTTTATTGTACAGGATTGTTTTGGCTATCCTGTTTTTTTTTCCATATGAAGTTGATTATTATTCTTTCAAAGTCTGTGAAGAATTGTGTTGGGATTTTGATGGGGGTTGCATTGAATCTATAGATTGCTTTTGGTAGGATTGCCATTTTTATAATGTTGATCCTACCTATCCAAGAACATGGGAGATCTTTCCATTTTCTGGTATCTTCTTCAATTTCTTTCTTCAAAGACTTGAATATCTTGTCAAATAGCTCTTTCATGTCTTTGGTTAATGTTACCCCAAGATATTTTATGTTATTTGTGGCTATTGTAAAAGGTGATGTTTCTCTGATTTGTTTATCATTTGTATATAGGAGGGCTACTAATTTTTTTTTGAGTTGATCTTGTATCCTGCCATATTACTGAAGGTATTTATTAGCTATATGAGTTCCCTGGTAGGGTTTTTGGGGTCACTTTTATACTATCATATCACTGCAAATAATGAAAAGTTTGACTTCTTAATTTCCATTTTGAATCCCCTTGATCTCCTTTTGTTGTCTTATTGCTATAGCCAGAACTTCAAGAACTATGTTGAAAAGATATGGAGAGAGTGGACAGCTTGTCTTATTCCTGATTTTAGTGGAATCGCTTTGAGTTTCTCTCCATTTAATTTGATGTTGGCTGTCAACTTGCTGTATATTGCTTTTATTATGTTTAGATATGTTCCTTGTATCCCTGATCTCTCCAAGACCTATATCATGAAGGGGTGTTGGATTTTGTCGAATGCTTTTCAGCATCTAATGAAATGATCATATGGTATTTTTTCTTTCAGTTTATCTATATGATGGATTACATTGATAGTTTTTCGTATGTTGAACCATCCCTGCATCTCTGGGATGAATCCTATTCAATCATGGTGGATGATTTTTTTTGATATAATCTTGGATTCGGTTTGCCAGTATTTTATTGTGTTTTTGCATCCATGTTCATGAGTGAGATTGGTCTGTAATTCTTGATTGAGTCTTTGTGTGGTTTTGGTATCAGGGTAACTGCAACCTCATAAAAAGAGTTCGGCAGTGTTCCTTCTGCTTCTATTATGTGAAACACTTTGAGGAATATAGATATTAGCTCTTCTTAGAAGTTCTGGTAGAATTCTGTACTAAGCCCATCCGGCCCTGGGCTTATTTTGGTTGGGAAGTTTTTGATGACAGCTTCTATTTCCTTGCAGTTTATAGGCCTATTTAAATTGCTCATCTGGTCTTAATTTAACTGTGGTATATGGTATCTATCTAGAAAATTGTCTATTACTTTTACATTTTCCAGTTTTGTGGAGTTCAGGTTTTTGTAGTATGACCTAATGATTCTCTGAATTTCCTCACTGTCTGTTATTGTGTCCCCTTTTCATTTCTGATTTTGTTAATTTGGATGTTTTCTCTTTCTGCCTTTTAATTAGTTTGGATAAGGGTTTGTCTGTATTATTGATTTTTCTCAAAGAATCAGCTCTTTGTCTCATTGATTCTTTGTATTGTTTTCTTTGTTTCTATTTTGTTGATTTCAGCCCTCAATTTGATTATTTCCTGTCTTATACTCCTCCTGAGTGAGTCTGCTTCTTTTTGTTCTAGAGCTTTCAGATGTGCTTTTAAGTCACAGATGTGGGCTTTCTCCATTTTCTTTATATGGGCATTTAGGGCAATGAACTTTCCTCTTAGCAGTACTTTCATAGTGTCCCATAGGTTTGGGTGAGTTGTGCTTTCATTTTCGTTGAATTCTAGGAAGTTTTTAATTTCTTTATTTCTTCATTGACCCAGGGGTGGTTCAGTAGTTCATTGTTCAATTTCCATGAGTTTGTTGGCTTTCTGCAATTAGTGTTATTGTTAAATTCTAACTTTAAACCATGGTGATCCGATAAAATACAGGAGGTTGCTCCAGTTTATTTTTTTTTGTATCTGTGGAGGTTTGCTTTGTTACCAAGTATGTGGTCAGTTTTAGAGAAGATTCCACGAGGTGCTGAGAAGAAGGTATATTCTTTTGTGTTTGGGTGGAATGTTCTATAAATGTTTGTTAAGTCCATTTGATTCATGACATCTGTTAGTTCTCTTATTTATCTGTTAAATTTCTATCTGGTTGACCTGTCCATTGGCGAGAATGGAGTGTTGAAATCTCCTACTATTAGTGTGTGGGGTTTGATGTGTAATTTAAGCTTTATTAATGTTTCTTTTATATATGTAGGTGCTCTTGTATTAGGGGCATATATGTTTAGGGTTGAGACTTCATCTTGATGGATTGCATACATTCTGATATATCGTGGCTCAATGAATTGTCACGTTAAAGTGTGCTAGAGGGGTTGGAAAGATGATTCCATGGCTAAGAGCTTGTACTTCTCTTGCAGAGGACCTGGGTTCAATTCCCAGAATCTGTATCAGGTAGTTCACAACTATCTACAACTCCAGTGCCAGGGGATCCTCCAGTCTGAACCATACGAACCTGCACTCTCAAGTGTGTGCATGTGTGTAAATAAAATGTTCTAGAACAGCCTGGTGACTGCCTGAAAACTAGTCTGCCATTATATCAGCTCCCCATAGCCATGGGTTCTGTATCTATATCTATAGATTTGGCCATCGTGGATTTAACCAGCTCCCGTTAAATATATGGCGATTTGAATCAGTGATGAACACGTGTTACCTTTTTCGCGTCTCACCATTCTGCAAATAACACCTAGTAATGACTCTGGACAGCACGTTTACATCCCACTAGAGGTTCTAAGGAATCTGGAGGTGACAAAGTGGAGAAGGTTCTGTGCAGGTTGTATGCACATATGAGCACCACTTTTTAGAGGGGATTCAAGCATCCTCGGATTTGGATATGCATGGCATCCCTGGACCAGATCCCTTAGACTTCAAGCAGATGAGTTTTGTTGGAATGTGTTTTGTGTTCTTGTTTGTAAGCAGCTCACTTGCCTACTTCTGGGATCCATTTTCTGGAAGTTAGTAAGTGCTTGTAAACCTCCATATCCAGGCACTAGTCAGCCAGGGAGAGGTAGGAAACGTTGAGTTAGAAACGCTGAACACTCTAGCACAAGTCACATATTACAAGGCCATCAGCGGTACGACAGGGATTTCAGGCTCTCCGCCATCACCCGGTGCTCCTATCTGCCTGTAGTTACATGGAGTTGTTTTGCATTCTCACTCAGAAGCTCGACAAATCTTCCGAGAATGGCTCCTCTGCTGCAGTTTTTGCTGGTCTGTTTACACAGATGCACACATTCATGTGTCCTTAGTGACACAAAAGGAATCCCTTAGAGTATCAAATTTTGAAATTTGGGCACTACTTAGGCACAGTATCAAATTAAAAGGCAGTTTGTGTGGGTTCTAATCAACAGGGTGCCATTTAGTTTTGCGTGAGGAGAGAGCCATTATTACAGGATGAGGGATATGACCTTGAAGCCTTGCTGAACCTTCTTGTGCGTGTGTGTGTGTGTGTGTGTGTGTGTGTGTGTGTGTGTGTGTGTGTGTGTGTCAGGGAGGCAGGAGGGACTCAGACCACCCCACCTGCGGGAGTCTAGCCCCTCAAGCTGTGCGTTGAGTTTTTTTTCATTGTTGATAGCGCCTGTGCTGAGCTCCAAACTCAGTGGAGTAAGCAGCCTGCCACAAGAGGACTCCATGTTAGTAGGTGTGCAGCGTGCTTCTCCCTTGACTACAAGAAGGGATGAGAGCCTGCACTGCGGTGGTGTAGACAGTATTGCAAGATAATATCATAATGGGTTGTGAGGCAAGATTTTTAAGTAGTTCCTTTTCACCGTGGAAACCGCTGGGTGATGGTACTTGAAGTCCGTGAGTTCTGCAGGCACTCAGTATTCAGTAGCAATTATCATTAAGGGTAATTACTAAGTGGAGGGTCCCCCACCTCATTTCACTTTTGTTTTAAAGACAATCAGAGGAGTTGTGTCTCTTACCATACAGCTCTTAACAGAATACGTAATTTTAAAATGTAATGAGTATGTGAATTGTATGGTTTAAACAGACTGTTGGAAACAAGCTTGGACAAAGGTGTATGTGGTGACTAGGCTTTCTGAGACATTGTCAAGCGTGGAATGATGACTCTAAAAGGTTTCTTTCACAATGCTGGGTGACGCGGTGTTGTTTCAGATAGGCCGATTCCTTAAAAAGGACTGGAAATATATCCTTTATCCTGCTGAAGAACCATGGCCTGCATCTGCCCCCTTGGCAGTCCTGACCATTCTTCTGACTTAGCCGCTGCTGTTCCCATTCTCAAGG
>NW_026068017.1:5777597-5835233 GCF_014885135.2 Alexandromys fortis | reverse complement strand
TTTTTTTTTTTTTTTTTTTTTTTTTTTTGTAGGTTCTGGGAAGGGGATGTTCTTCTGCACTTTGAGATGCATGGGGTATCCTGAACTGTGTAGAAATTATAAATATTTCTGTATTTGTTTGTCTTTTCTCAATTAAATTCTAGAGTTCTTGAAGGAGGGGAGTGTGCTTTTATCTTTCATGTTTACACTATATACGAAGTACTTTGGATATAAGCAACACCAAGAAAAAAATTTCTTCAATTTTTAGATTGGTCTCTTAGTCCATTTTATTTGTAACTTTGAGAAAAATGTGCCACATATGTACCGCAGACCTCAGTGTCCTGTCTAGGATGCTTCTATGGAAAAGTCAATAATGTATCTACCCATGCCTCATAGTAGGTCAGTCCTGGCCCATAGGGAGGAGCTATAAGACCTGGGAACTAGATATTTACATGAGAAGACAGGGAATCAGAGAGATGGAGATCCTAGCTCTTGGCAAAGGAAGGATGGCCAGGCACTTCAGAACACGGGCAGAAGCAGGGAGACTGCCATGCTTCCCCCAGCGGGGCATTCCTCAAGGTTGAAAGACAACCTGGCTGTGCCTGGGGAGTTGCAGCAATTTTATCCCAGGCCAGTTAGACAGACAGACAGACCAGTTCAGAAAGTTGGCGGAGATCTTGTGGGGATCCAGAGCAAAGTAGATACAGGGGGTAGGCTAATTCCTAGCACGGGGGCACACAGGGTGAGACGTGGACAGATTGTGGAAATGTCCTGCCACCAAACTGCTGTACCCAAATAAGGGCACCAGACTTCAAAACTTAGGGGACCACCACCAGCAAGAGAGGAGGTGGGGGTGGGGGTGGGGAGCCTGCTTTGGAGCTCACACAGCTTGTGAGAAGTGACAGTTTTATGAGGGTCAGCACATCTGTTTGACTTATGTGCTAAAGCCTGCCACTGCTGCACTGAACTCTGTGGCATGGAAGATTTGCAGTATCCAAGTGTGGCATACTTTGCAGTGTCCAGCTCAACAGGTGTCACATGCTTTGCATGTCTGCCTTGACAGGTATGGCATGCTTTGCAATAACAGAGGACAATGAGGACGGAGTCAGCACAGAACACAGGGACCACATTTCAAATCTGCCTGGCAGATAAAAATGTAACCTTGGGCAGGCATCTTCATTTTCCTTTGGAGGATTCTGGGGAAGGCCCTCAACCTGCAAGAATGAAAATAAAATAAAAAACTGATAGCTCATAAAATAAGTAACTCATGTCATGTTTGAACATAGTTTCATACCGTTATATATTTTTCTTCCTGAGCAACATTTGATTATTTTTCCACTATGTATGTGAGAGGGATAGAGTAGGAAAGAGAGTGGCGCGCGCGCGCACACACACACACACACACACACACACACACACACACACACACACTCTTACTGGTTGGTGACCCAAAGAAAATTCCAACTGGAAGAAGAAGGAGCTGGAAGAAGAGGCAACGGCTGTGAGTTGTTTTGGGGGGTGAGGAGAATGAAGCTGACGTAGTGGTTGTTCAACATTATAAATGTATTAAATGCGACTGAACTGTTTAATGTAAACAATTAAAGTACTACTTCTATGTTATATTGACTTCACTTCAATAAAAGAAAAAAAATCCTCATACTCTGCTGCTGGTTTATCCTGCCTGCATGTCTTTTTTGATGGTCTGTTGCTCAATCCTTCTCCATCAAAGCAAAGAAGAAATCACAGGACTTGTCAGTGACAGTGGCTCTGGCTCGTGCATAGCTGACTTTGTTGGCAATAATGCCCTCAGGGCCATGTTTCCTTCCATTGTTGAGTGTCCCTTACACCAGGCTGTCACTGTGGCCTTGGCCAGAAAAACTTCTTCCTACAGGGGTGACAAGGCCCAGAGCAGGAGGAGTATCCTGACCCTAAATTACCCTATCAAGCGGCATTGTGACCAGCTAGGATGGTGTGGAGAAGATCTGGCACCACGCCTTCTACAGTGAGCTGAGTGTAGCCCCTTAGAAGCACTTGGTGCTTCTGACTGAAGCCCTCCTGAACCCCAAAAGTCACAGAGAGGTGACATAGATAATGATTGGAACCTTCAGTACCCCAGCCATGTATGTGGCCATTTAGGCCGTGCTGCTCCTTTATGCATCTGGGCACACCACCGGCATTGTCATGGGCTCTGATGACAGGGCCACACATGCAGCACCCATCTACGAAAGTGATGCCCTTCCCCACGCCATCATGCAGCTGGACCTGGCTGGCCGGGACCTGACAGACTACCTCGTGAAGACCCTGACTGATCAGGATGCGGCTTCACCACCACAGCTCACTGGGAAATTGAGGATGACATTAAGGAGAAGCTGTGCTATGTTGCCGGGATTTTGAACAAGAAATGGGTACTGCTGCATCTTCCTTCTCCTTGGAGAAGAGCTATGAGCTTCTGATGGGCAGTTGATCACCTTCAGCAATGAGCAGTTCTGGTGTCCAGAGGTGCCTAGCCCTCTTTCCTGGCCATGGAGTCCTGTGGCATTCATGAGAACACCTTCAACTCCATTATGAAGTGTGATGTGGCTATCCACAGGGACCTGTGTGTCAACACAGTGCTGTCTCGTGGTACTACCATGTGTCCAGCATTTCTGGCAGGATGCATAAGGAGATGACAGCTCTAGCACCCAGCACAGTGAAGATTAAGATCATTGTTTCTCCTGCAGGAAAGTACTCATTCTGGACTGGCAGTTCCGTGCTGGCCTCGCCGTCCACTTTCCAGCAGATTTGGACAGGGTAGGACAAGTCAGGTCCCTCCATCGTCCACTGCAAATGCTTCTAGATGGACTGAGCAGGTGCCAGCATCCACTCTAGGAGCTGATTCTGACGTGTACACACCTCATGCTAGCCTCACAAAACTGGAAACAAGCTTAAATTTGTCTTGAAGATTATATCCAATATCACACTGGATTGTTGAATTTGTTGCTGATTTTTGACCTTATATTCAAGGTAATTGTTCCGTTGGCATATATCTAATATCCAGTAGTCCTTAGCCAAAGAGGGTCTGTCACAGTGGAAGAGAAATCCTTAGCCTGGTGGACCTGTGTGAACACCGTGCAATGAATGATCTATGCAGAGTATTAACTAATAGCTGACTCCAGGATTCCTTGTGAGGCGGGCAAAGGTTCCCTAAACCAGTTACCACTTCTATCTTGCTGGTCTAACAGTGTGAAAGTCCGAGCCTACGGACCTAGTTCTGGCGTTTTCCCTCCTGAAGCCATGGGTTTTTACTTGCCTTGAGTTGGGAACATTTGCGTTGATACCTGTAAACATATTTATCCTTTTAATTTATGTAAGGTTGTTTTCCATTCATTTCTCTAAGAAATGATCGATTTTGGGTTTTCTACCATTCAGTGAGAACATTAGGCCCCATCCACACACCATTGTGTAAAGAAAAATAAAAGTTCTGTAGTAAAAAGCAAACACACACACACACACACACACACACACACAAAACCCAATTCCCATATAAGGTATGGCAAAAGCAGCCCTAGTTAGTATGTGAGTGATGTAGCTGCATTCTAGTGTGTTGACTAAAACTTGATTTGCTGAGAGGAGGCAAGGGTGATTTGCTCTGAAGGCAGCGTACAGCCCCACTGTGGCAGGGGTGGGGATGGACGGGGTGGAGGGGAGATAATGTTGCTAGTGCGGATGAGGATGGGGAGGGGCGGTTAGCCTGGAAGCTGTTGCGGCAGTCTGGTCGTGTCTCTTCACTCTAGAGGAAGTCCTAGACACCCCCCCACCCCATGAAGTGGATGGGATCTTGGACTTTTCCATATACCCCTACATTTCCTTTTTATGTGCATTTAAATTTTGCCCATAAAAACGACTATGCACAGTTCCGAGCGGAGAGACTCTCTTCATTAGAGTGGGAGCTCAGGCTGGTGGGAAGGTGGCAGTGAGAGAGAGGGGGTCTGGCCTTCCGTATATTTATGGGCTTCAGCTCAAGTTGACTGTTGACTTTAAGACTCACACTTTCCTAAATAATGACAAAAATATTTACCTTTTACACTCTTAGGCTATATGTAGTGTAGTCTTTCGTAGATAACCTCCACCATACTAAATGAATGGGCCTCCAACATTTTCTCCTCACCTCCTTCCTCCTCCTGTCCCCCAGTACTAGACTAGGACCCCAGGACCTTACAAATACAAGGCTCTCAGATCTCCTTTAGAATATCTAAGTCATATATCCCATTAGACATAATCTTGAGTTATGGCCAGTGGTGTAGCTCAGTGATAGTGTGTGTTCATGCCACACACAAAGCCCCGAGTTTAATCACCAGTACTAATAAAACAAAAATATGTGTGAGTGAAGTTCTAGATCATTCTTTATAATCGCTCTTATAAAATCATATATAACATTGCTCTGTGTATTGTGTGGATCCTAAAAGAATTTAGACGAGGTTTTGATTCCACATTCCAATGACTCATCTTGTACATCCTCCTTGGTAGACTCTTGGTGTAAATTATCACTTGGCTTAAATTTCCCCGTTCCCCAGCAGAAATGAAGCCCAGTAAGGAAAAGCTGCTGCTGTGTATATTGTTGTAACATTCCTCTAGACTGTGTGCTGTTGGGATTTTCTGATGTGTGTGTGGAAACAGCTGAACTGCTTCGGAGGCTCTCACGGGCCAAGCTGACTTGAGAACTTGGTGATTAATAGGGTAAAACCGTTTCTCTCCAGGCGGAGCCATGGGCTTGGCTCCCCCCTCCCCAGGTTAAAAGAACATTAGTCTTCTAACCAGGGATTTTTGCTGTCTTTATAGTGGAACAAATGCCTTCTTACAAATCTAATCCCGGCGTGATAAATAAAGCTCTCTGCAAGGTGCTCGGGAAAGTTCTAAGTAGCTCCCCAGAGGAGAGGCCTTTGTCGTGGAGGAAGAGGCCTAACCTCAAGGGTTAACCAGTCAGTCAGTGCGTATGTGGGTCAGAGAGAAAAGTTCACATCTGGGTATTAGTGACCATCAAGCCCTTTCCCGTGGTCCTTTCCGCGATGGTATATCCAAACATCCCTGAGCTCAAGCCTCTGGGGTAGATTTATTGGACAAAATGTGCCTTGTCCGTATGATGAAGTTGTGTGTTTGTTTGCTTTGAAACTCAGATAAGCAGCAGTCAAGAACTCTGTGGTAGCTGTTATTTGAGCAAACATGTTAGCAAGTATAATATTGGCCACGTGTTCAAATATGTGCCTAACACAGCACCTGGCATATTGTAGATGTTTGTTGATTGCTTGTTGGCTGAATGAGTGTCGAGCTTTATAAGACTGATGAGTCTTGTAAGGCACTGCCAAGTTGGTCCTGCAAGTGATGGTTACACAGCTTTTGCTTTGTAGCTGTTCTGTCAAACTGTATATATGGATTTTCTGGTTTTCTCTTTACATGTTGGATTTCAGGATTAAAATGTTTTTAAACATTTTAGGGGAAATTGTAATGAAGTAAATCCTATACATGAGCTTGTTTGCTTTAGAGGCTTAAGAGTAATATTTGAAAATTTCCTTTGTCAAATTGCAGCATAAACATCCGAGTGTTTGCTTGTCAACATGTAGAATTTGGTAATTAATTTGTATTTGGAAAACTCAGTCCGGTTTTGAACATTTAGGGAGCAAGGTTTCCAAGTGTATCTCGCTCCCAGCCAAGAACAGCTGCGTGATACGTTGCTTTTCACATGGCTTCCCTGTGACATCTGTGAAAACAGACGTCAGCAAATGAGCATGCTCGAGTGCATGGCGCGCTGCGGCATTCTGTGAGGTATGGGGTCCAGAGTCTCCACTGGAACAGAACACCATGCTCACTGGTATAAAAATACTTATTTGACTTAAATTTCATTTCTGTTCAGTACTAAATGGTAAGGACCAAAGCCTCCCAATGTTAGCAGAAAGTATATACTACCCTGATCAGTTTTTATTAGGATGCGCTAAGTTCAAGACTCAGAAGACGATTCCTCATGAATGGCTTTAGTTTGCCCCGGGAGGTACATGTCAGTGATCAGTTACAGTGACTTACCTAGCCCTTGTGTGATGCCATCGCCTGTTAAAAGGAAATGACTTCAGACTCTACACTACTGTGCAGGCACCAAACTCCATTGAAGCAGCTGGGGGTCAGGCGACCGCTGTTCGCTCACCAGAATTGTCGTGGAATCTTCCAGTTTCATTCCACACCCCTCTCCCAACCCCAGCCCTCTCTTACTTACGATTCCTAGGAAAAGACAAGATCAGGCTTTTACGAATCAGCTAGTTAATTAGAGGTGACTGTAGGGCAGATTCGAAGTTTCTAGACATTCAGATGATTAACTGTAGCAAAGTAGATTTCTCTTACTCTTGTACAGACTGTTTCCGTTTTTACTAACAAAAGCATCAGGAGGGAGGAACCACTGACCTGGTTCCCCAACCCCCGTGCTTCCAATTAGGAACCTATTATCTCATTCCAGATGATTAGGAAAGGATATCCCAAATACTGCTTCATGTAAATATAGTTTTTGCCTGTGTTATATTACTAGGAGTTCTGAACACATCTGGAGTGAAGGCAGCCCAGGGGACATTAAAAGCACACTGTTTGGGTTGGCACAGTGACATTATAGTATATGCCAATTTGTAATGGCTTTTGGAAACAGGCAGTTTTAAACTCTCCCTGAACTATTCCCCTGAGAAATTATTCAATTAAGTACAACTAAAATTAATGTTTAGCCTTTTTCCCCCCTTAAATAAAATAGGCAGCTATAGAGGGAAATCTGTGGTTCCTGCTGTGTTCCGTGCTCGTGTTCCTATTTGACCCTGGAAGTGAGCTCCCAGGAAATCGCTAGGCATCTTGGAATGACTGCCCTTTCTAGAAGATACATAGTTGCTAGACTCTGCTATGACTTTCCTATTATGTAAATGATTCTGTGTAGGAAGCTTTAGACACCTGGGGTTCACCAAAGTTTCTGTCTACACCTGCAGGGAGTGGGGGCTCCAAGGCAAAACCCCCAACTTGTCCTGTCTTTCTAAATAAGTGATTCTCCAACTTTAATGGGTGTAGGGATCACCTGGGAGCTTATTAAAATGAAGATTCTTGAGTCATTAGATGGAGTCAGGCCTGAGGTTCTGCATGTCTAACAAGCTCCCAGGGGCTCGGGCTGGCCAAGGACTACCTTTGCAATAGGGAGGTTCTACGCAGCAGTAGGAGGAGATGTGGGGGTGGGACTTGGACTCAATTTTGATTTCCAATCTGTAGCCTGGCCCTGAGCACATTCAGATGTGTATGCTTCTTGCTTTTCTCTCTAGTGTATGTCCTCACTGGATTCCCAGAATCCTCAGTTCTCCCCCCACCCACTTCTCTCTCTCTCTCTCTCTCTCTCTCTCTCTCTCTCTCTCTCTCTCTCTCTCCCCCCCCNCTCTCTCTCTCTCTCTCTCTCTCTCTCTCTCTCTCTCTCTCTCTCTCCCTCCCTCCCTCCCTCCCTCCCTCCCTCCCTCCCTCCCTCCCCTGTCTGCTGGAAGATGACACACTTCTCATTGTTCACAGGAGATGATGACATAGGGTTTTGTTACATGCTTTCTCAGGATTCAGGCACTGTCCTGCCTTGTTTTCTCAGCGCTCTTTTCTAGCTAGGGTAGGAAGAAGAGCCGATTAGCTGATACTCCTTTTTCTGTGTTTCTGAACACACATGCCAGAGCCCTGGTGAGTAAGTGTGACTTAGTGGCTTCCATCCAACATTGACTTCCAGAGTTTGGCTACTTAGCTTGAAAGTCCAGGCTTTGATGGTCAGTGTATTCAAGGGTGGTCAGATTAAAACATAATTAAGATACACATTCAGTGAAGCCCCTTGGAAGACTGGCCCATAGCCCTGGCAGTTCTTTATCTGCAGAGAGGGCATTCCACAAGAAAATCTATGACTCTGCCTGCTGACTGGCTGTCCCCTTCCCAATTACGGCAAGCAAATTGATCGTGAAGGAGTTTCTAGATGGGTAGAGGCAAAGATGGCCTTACTGTGGCCAACACTATCTACTTCTGATATTCTATCTCACTGGGACTTGCAGTGTAGCACAGTGGGAGAATGTTTGCCTAGCAAGCTCTAGTGCTTCATGGCCATGACAGGCCCTGGAAGCAAAGCCAGCCCCGTACTTGCTTTAAGTTTTAGATCCTCACCCCCAGTGTTTGTCTTCAAGCTTTTCCTCTTTTAGTCTGTCTTCTGTGTTTTCCGTTTTGTTTTGTTTGTCTCTCAACAATACTGTTTAAAAATATAGTTCTGGGGACTAGAGAGATGAGACTCCGAGGTTAAAATCATTTGCTGCTCCTAGAGGACCCAGGTTCTGTTTCCAGCATCCATGTGGCAGCTCATGACTCTCCGTAAGTTCCAGGGGATCTGACTTGCTCTTCTGACTCTGCGAGCACTGGGTAAGCATGCGGTGCATACGTGTGCGCTAGACCCAGCATGCACATAAAGAATGTGATCTGGTTGTGTCACCTGGCTTCCTGTCATTCTTCATGACCTAACCAGTACTTCTGAGACACCATCCTTTTCCAATGAGACTGTAGAACTTATTATTTAATGTTCTTCTTTGGATCTGAACTTGTAAAACTTAATTTTCTTTGTCAAAATAATGCCACTTTGTAGTCTGAACATAAGATTAGGCATTCCAAAAGTGACAGTTCCTTCCTTGCCCCAAAGTCCCACTGCTTGCAACAATTCTCGCAGTTCTTAGTTTTTCAGAGTTCATCGTTATCCATTTCTTTTTTATTGTTGTTTTTCTTTTCTTTTTCTTTTATTGTTTGTTTTTTTTTTTTTTGTTTTTTGTTTTTTTGTTTTTAAGACAAAGTCACACTATGTAGCCTTGGCTGGCCTGGAGCTGGTTAGACAGACCAGGCTGGCTTCACATTCACAGAGCTCCGCCTGCCTCTGCCTGCCAAGTGTTGGGATCAAAGGCTTGTACCACCATGCCCAGCCTTATTCATATTCTGCAGAACGTGATGCTGTTTCATCGTCTTTCACATGTTGAGCATGTTTATTTCTTCCTAATGGAGATGTTGCCATAATTTACAGTAATCCTGCACAATTCCCTCTGTGCCTCATCCACACACGTTTCCATTAAATCAGTGTTGATGGCATTGTGACTGTGGAGATGTTGTTCGTGGTTGAACCACAATGTGTGCTATGATTAGATCTTTATTTCATTAGTATATGCTTTTCCTCCAAAGCCGGTAATTGCTTCTTGGTTTTGTTTTGCTTAGTTACCTGTGTTGACACATTCACCACCTAGCCCTCTCCTTAAGCTGGGATCATGGGATTCCTGTGCGCTGTTTGTAGTTTACCGATGAATTTCATCACTTAATTGGCCTGTCTTTGCTTTCCTGGATCCTTCAACTCTCTGGTTCAATCCTGGACAACTGCCTGGGCTCTTGCTGGGCTCTCCTGACTTCCTGTTCCGTCCCACGGGAACTTCAGTACCCTTTGACTCTGCAATGCACATACCTGCATATTCCCCATCTGCCCAATCTTTTCTCTTTCTTGCCATTGCTGTTCTGGTAGAACACACTCTCTGAGAGCATCTGAAGGACAGCTTTGTGAACTGAACATCTTAAGACTATGTGTGTTAGAACATCACTGTCCTTTCCCTGCAGGCTGGAAGGTTTGGGAGTTGGTTGTCTGGTTTGAATTGTGAAGGCTTCTCTGTAGAGCTCCCTGGTCAGTTGCCCACCACATGGGATTGGTTTTCGGCCTTCTCTCTGACAGCTTTGAAAACTTCTCTCCTTTAGTACTCGGAAATTCAGTGTTCAGGTGCCTCATTTTTGAATGTAAACATTTGGCCATAAATCAACAGATAGTCTGAAAAAAATTACTAAAACTAAAACCTAGGGTAGTATGAAGAGAAGAAAGTTGGAGGGAAGACAGCCACCACAGGAGCGCACGCACGCACACACACACACACACATACACACACATGCACACATATACATACACACATGCACACAAGTGCACATGCTCGCTTCTTTTTTTCTCTTAGATTATACTCATACTGAAATGGGGAAGAAGAGAAAGAATTTATCCAAATGTTGAACACTCTCTCCCCCCTTCTCTCTCCCTCTCCCTCTCCCCCCCCCCCCCCCCCCCACCCCCCCCCCCCCCCTCTCCACAGGTTTGGGAGAGATAGAAAGCAATGCATTTCTAAAATTAAAACAGAAGGTATGAAAAGGGACCGTCAGAGAACAAGGAAGAGTTTCTAGGAGAAAAGTGATAAAGACTAGATGGTTAACTTTCCCACCGCAGATGCCCTGGGCTGCACCCAATTTTTACCCAAATACCGGGCATCTCTGAAATGTGTCCAAAGAGGAAATATGGAGACGTCAAGGTGATGTTCCTAAGGAATGAGAAAAATGCAGACTATGTTTAGTCTGCAGTTAGACGGAAATCTGAGCTTTGCATGGCATGCGCCCTGAGCAAAGCCTTTGCATTGAAATCCAGAGTCCCCGCCCCCCAACATCTTGTGCCCCAGCACATGTTAGAAATCTGAAATGGACAAGCCACAGGCTTTCATAAGCCTGTTTTAACATCTGTAAAGCACACCGCAGCTTCCCTGCTCACTCTCATTGGTGGGAGGCCAAAAGAGGTACTGTATAGTTAGAACATTTTATGGGGTCATCATCGTGTATTTTAAAACTCCCGAGTATATGAGAACAAGTGGAAACAGGTGACGTAAAGCTCATCTAGAAGTAATACAGTTTGCCGAATTTCATGAAATGCTAGTCTATTTTGTAAAGTCCAAAAGAGTGAGCCCAGAAATGCCATTGAGGAGGTTTGCAGTCTCTCGCCTTCTCTTTGGGGCTTAACATTTGTTTCCACCATGTTTTCTTGTCCCCTTTCTGTTGCTGTGATAGAATACTCAGACTGAAAGCAGCTTAGGGAAGGAAAGGATTTATTTCAGCTTCCAGGCAGCAGTCCATCATTGAGGGAAGCCTGGGCAGGAACTTGAAGCAGAAACCATAGAGGAATACTGCTTGCTGGCTCCCTCACTATCCTGTGCTTGGCTAGAGTTTTTATACACCCGAGGACCACCTACAACAGACTGGCTCCTCCCACATCAATGAACAAGATAGGCCTCTACAGATATTTCCCAGGCCATCTGAGATGACGCTAAACTAAGGGGCCCATGTCTTTAAGGCACTGCATGTTTTTAATCCTAGAGGCAGAGATAGAAGCAGGCAGAGCTCTGTGTTTGTGGTCCCCCGGCCAGCCAAAGGGACACAGTGAGAGTCTATCTAAAGAACAACAACAACAGCTAACTAGGACACCATGTCACCATGTCACATAAATCTGAACATGCTGCAGACACTGAGGTACAGGAATGGAAGAATGAGATCTGATTAGTATGGGCAAGTCCCAGAGGAAACGAAACGTCTCTGCTTTAGACAGATCCTGTAGAATTTGAAATGTAGGCTCTTTTTCAAAGAGAACAGAGTTCTAGTAGGTGGGGGTGGAAGGATGCATGAGTAAGTGTGGTTTGCCGCTTCTGTCCAAGCATCAGGACTTTCAAGGTTTGGCTTGTCTAAGGTTTGGTAGGTCCAGGGCATTGGTGGTCAGTCTAGATACTTAGTGAAAGACTCTCGAGAGGATTAAGTAATATAATAGAGGTATAAACATTATCCATGGCTTTAATCATTGTGAGTGAAGAAATGTCAGCAATAGCTTTGGCTAACAGTTGTGAGTTTTATTCTGATCTCCTACTTGATGTTTGCTAATCATGGCTTGCCTAACAAAAACACAGCCACAGCGTAACAAAAGCACTACTCAGCCTGGTGGTGGTGGCACATGCCTTCAATCATGTGGAGTCAGGAGGTGGAGTCAAGGGGGATATCTGAGAGTTCAAGGCCAGTCTGGTCTACAGAGTGAGTTCCAGGACAGCTAGAACTGTTACACAGAGAAACCCTGTCCTCATCCCCTCTCCAAAAAAATAGTAAAAAGGCACTACTCAGATATTTTGAGAACAAATAATATGTGTCTAGGTTTGTAAGATTTGAACAATTCTGTTCAATATGTAGAAGTTGCTAAGTGTCATGGTTAGCTTTAATTGTCAGCTTGAACAAGCTAGTCAGGGATTGTCTACATTGGGCTGCCTGTATGCAGGTCTGTGGCAGATTCTCTTAGTAAAGTTAATTGATGTGGCAAGTTCAAGCCCATCGTGGGTGTCCCCATTTCCTCAACAGGGAGGAGCTGAAGAAGAGTGGAAAACTCTAGCTGCATACAGTCAAGCGACTGAACACATGCGCACTGGCTTCTCTCTGCTCTGACTGTGGGTGTGATATGATAATTGTGTCAGGTTTCCTGTTACCTTGACTTCCTTTCTATTATGGACTGTATTGTGGAATGGTGAGCTAAAGTAAGCCCTTCCTCCCCTAAGTTGCTCTTTGTCAGAGCATTTTATCATAGCAATGGAAATGAAGCTAGAGCAGCCTAATAAGGTAAACAGTTCATTTCAGTAAATAGTAATCGGCATTTCCCAATCGGGGATCTTTACAAGGGAAAGTTAAACAGCCTCATCTTTCAAACAATAACAAACAAGACAGCTTGGGATATCTGAGCTGATGATTTTTTTCTTTCTGGATCTTCTGGGGGGAAAAAAAGCCGCTAGAATTAAGCAGCCGTGGTTTTACCTATAACCATCCATATGACCTTGGACAGACCACATGACCTCTGAGCATCACCTCCAGCAGTGCTGGCCCTCCTAGCATTGTCACCAGGACTGATGGAGATTGGCCTTGCTCATAGCAGTTGTTTGCCTGCCTTTAATGTGTCTGCATTGTCCCTCATCATAGGGACAAGGGCGTACTTAATGTGTCATTCTTAAACCCAATTTAATTATAAGTTTGGTTTTGTTATAATCTAGTTTTTAGAGCAACAGAGAAACTGAGAACAGAACCTAGGACTCTCACATGCCCCACTGTTGAATATCCTGTGTTGGTGTGATGTGGCCTGGTTATGACCATTAGTGAGCCTGAGTGGAAGTATCAGGAATTAAACCCGCAGTTTTCTGAATCTTCACTTGGTGTCATTTCTGTTCCGTGATCTCATCTAGGACATTAATTTTATTGTCACCTCCTGCGACAGCTTCTCATACTGTCCTTTTCTTCTATGGTGTTGACAGTTTTGAGGAGTACTGTTCAAGTCTTTAAATTTTTATGACATTTATTTGTGTATTTAGAGTGTGTGTGTATACTGGTATGTCACAGCATGCATGTGGATGTCAGAGGACCATCTCTGGGCGTTTGTTCTCTCTTACCATGTGGGTTTTGGAAATCAAACACAGGCCATCAGACTTGGCAGCAAGAGCCTTTACCCACTGACCATCTCATAAAACACCATGCTCAGGTGTTTTATGGACTCTTGCATGGTTTGAATTGCTCTGATGGTTTCCTTGTGGTAACATGGACTGTGAGTTATTGGGAAGAAATCCACAGAGATGGGCCATTTTTATTCTATTACATCAAGATTACATGCTAGCAATTCAATTTGTGACTCATTTCATTGTGTTTTTCAGGCTTCTTCACCATAGGGTCACTGATATTCCTTTCCCCCCTGCTTGGTTTCTAGACTGTTCTATGAGAGGCAGTCACAGCATGCTGCCTGTAGCCCAGTGGGGAGTTACATACACTCTGCTCCTTGGAAGTGTAGTGTCTGTGTAAACTATTTGGAATTCAACACAAGGGATTTGTTTCTCCTCCCTCCATTATGAATTCGTTTAGTCATATGTTTATATCAGTGTGAACACTTGGATATTTATTTTTCTACTTTTTGGACTTTTAAAAACTTGATTTATTATTGTATGTGAGGTGGTGCATTCAAAGGACAACTTTATGGAGTTGCTTCTTTGCTGCCACCTTAACATAAGTTCTGGGAATCAAACTCAGGTCGCTGGGCTCACACAGCGAGCAGTTTACCCAGTGAGCAATCTCACCAGCCCCTCTCCTCTGTATACTAAATCCAAACTGTTTACTTTGCTGTTTCGACTGCTCTCAGTTGGCCTTTGGGAACGCCTGTGGTTGACACATCTGCTCCTTCTACCACTGGGCTTCTTGACCCCATTTTATCTGGCACTACAGGATACTTCAGGGTTATAATCTGTGTTTTCTGCCTCGGTTTAAAAGCCCATTTGCCAAGAGATTCCTAGTTGTTGTTATTGGAGGAAGGTTATTAGAAACCCAGCTTGGATGTTGGTATTCTTGTTGCTATAGAGAATGTTGGTTTTCTTAAGTTTTCTAGACAGACAAAGCATAGAATGACACGTGAATTTACATACATACATAATTTAGTTTCCATTTACATACATAACTGTTAGACTAAACGTGAGTTCCCAATAATGTCTCTAGTCTAATCCATAGTGGCAGTTATTGTTCTAGACTCATCCCCTTGCTCATCTTGTACATATCCACATACGTGTGAGAATCTGGCTCCCACCATTAGCCACCCACTTCCTTAGTGCTTCAGTCCCAGTGGCTATGTATAACCGTGTGAGGAGTGCTTCCTTATCCCCATGGGAACCAGCATGATCACCTAGAACCCAGCGCTTCTGTACCGTTCCTTTTGCCTTTTGCCCTGTAGATAGCACCTTTTCTAAAGCCACGTAGATCAGCGTTTCTTCCTATACTTTCTCGTCAATGTGTTTCTTACATTTATCAAATAGATCATTGCTCCTTTACAGTTTATATTACTTCCTAAAACCCCCAACCTCCAAAATGACTTCATTTTTAAGTGATGTAAATTAAGGTTCACTCTGAACTCTTCTATGAGTTCTGACAAATGTATACCACCACCTACTCACCATTACAATATCATACAGAATATTTTCACTGCCCTAAAAATTCCTGTGAGTCACCTCTTCAGCCCTCTCCTCCTCCTCAACTGCTGGCAACCATCGATTGTTTTACTCTTTCTGTAGTTGTGTCTTTTCTGGGATGTCATATAATTGAAATCATACGGTATATCGTAACCTTTTATGCATGTAGGTTGCTAAGAAACATATGTTGGTTATCTATAAATCATTGCAGTCTGAGCTGAACAAGTTAGCCTCAGGATTCCAGGCTCTTCTCAATGTTGGAAGTTGGGTGTTTTGTTTTTTGTTTTAGGCTTTCTCTCTCTCTCTCTCTCTCTCTCTCTCTCTCTCTCTCTCTCTCTCTCTCTCTTCAACTTGGTTTTGTTTTGTTTGGGGGTTTTTTGTGTGTAACTTATTTAGCAAAGAATTTTGATGTGCTTACATTTTTTTTTTACAGTAAACATCTTACTGAAGGGCCTTAAAAACCAGTGAAGCCTATGCTAGGGCTTTTTAATGTCTAAATAAGACAATTTATGTAATGCTCTTAGCTCTATGGCTCCACTCTTAGGTGGATACTATCTTCTTTGAGCTCTATGGTTTTCTTAATATTTAATAATTTTTGTTGCTTTCATATTGATGCTTTTCTTAAGCTTGAAATTTATTGATTTTCAAAATTGTATGTGTGTATGTTTCGGGGGAGGGAGCATGCACACTTTGGTACCCACAGAGTCTAAAAGAGGTTGCCAGCTTCTCTGCAGCCAGAGATCCAGGCAGTTGTGGCCACCTGACATAAGGGTGGGAACTGAACTCATGTCCTCTGCAAGAGAAGTATGTGCTCTTAACCAGTAAGCCGTCTTTCCAGCCACATATTTTGATTTTTCAAGACAGGGTTTCTCTGTGTAGCTCTGGCTATTCACTTTTTAGACTAAGCTGGCCTCAAACTCCTTAAGATCCCCTGCCTTTGCCACTTAAGTGCTGAGATTAAAGGTGTGTGCAACCACCACCCAGCCAACATTTTTTAAATTGAAAGAGTATTGTGAGTTTGGGGAATGGTTCATCGGTAAACCACTTCCACATAAATGTGAGGTCCCAGAACCCATGTCAACCGAGGTACCATGGCATCCAGGTCTATAACCCAGTGCATTCCTACAAGGAGATGAGAAGCAAATCCATGAAGCTTGCAGGCCAGCTAGCCTGCCATACAGTAACAGGGCGAGGAAAACAAAAACAAGAAAATGAAGAGTTCTCACCTCAAAGAAGATGAGATGCGAAGATCAGCATCCAAGGTTGTCCTCTGCCTTCCACACATACGTCAAGAAATTGGGTACCTACATTCACACACAAATGTGCATATGTATACATTGCACACACACAAACACATACATTCTAGATATACACATACATGAACTGAGCTAAAAACAACTATGCACTGGAGGCTGGGGAGAAGTCCAGTGGGTCTGAGTTCTTGTTGTGCAAGCATGAAGTTTTAAGTTTGGATTTCAGCACTCATGGGGGAAAAATCTGGGTGTGGTTGACCATGTACCTATAGCCTCAGCATTAGGGGAGTGGTAGAAAGATGAATAGGGTTTGCTGGTTACCACACAGCTCCAGGTTCAGGAGAGGCCTTTTCTTGAAGGAGCAAGGCAGAGAGTGATAGAGAAGGGCATCAGATGTGCTCTTCTAGCTTCTATTGGCACCCCCACCTACCCCTACCTAAAATACTGCAGATTATCTGAATAGTCACTAACCTGGAGGACCCTATATTGTGTCTTGGTGTGCACTTTGAGCCCACGTTTGTATTTGTGTGTAACTGTCTTGGCTGGTGCAAGCAGAAGGTATTTTTAATATGTAATAATTTCCTGCCAAGAACAGATCAGACAGTCAACTAGGCAACTTGTAAAGGATGTCCCAGGGCTGGTAGCAGGAAAATCTCGGGGGACCACTGTGGGCCATATTCATGTCTTATGCAGCAGTTTAGTATGTGTAAAATAACCTTAACTGTTAATGTTGCCGGTAAGTAGAATCTTAGCTGCTGTTGGCAATGCTGAGGCTCAAACCAGGGCTTCGTGCATGCTATGCAAGCACTCTACCTCAGCCTGTGCTTTTTAATCTCTCTTATATTTTACTAAACTAAAGATCCATAACCCTAAACCTAATTTTTTGCTTTAATTTTGTATTTGATAACTTAAATATGGTGGCTGATCAATAGTGCAGAATTTCTTACAGCTTTATAAGTAGCTCTCTACATCTCAAGACTGGAAAACGATAGCTTAGCACATGGCACGTTTTCAGTAAATATTAGTCGTTGTTGTTATGGTTTTAAATACTCTGAGCTTTTAGTAATGTGCTAGTCTTGTCTGGCTGTATTCCCTTCCCACATTTGGCACGCTCACTGCTGCAAGTCAGGTTGATTGCTCTCTCCCTTCCCTTCCTCCTGTGCTCAGAGCAGCTCTTAGCATGACCAGCGTCAGCTGCTTCTGGGCAGTCTGGTAGAAAAAGCGCACTCTGCACACTCTCTGTGTGTGCACACACACGTGTTTATGCAGGCACATAGGTACATGTGTGTGGAGGTCAGAGGACAACCTCAGGTGTCCTTGCTCAGGTGCCTCCCTCATTTCATTTGTACTGAGTCTCTCACTGGACTGGAATGCTGCCCTGCCGGCCAGGCTAGCTGGTCACTGGGTCCTCCTGTCCCCACCTATTGCTGGAATTGCAAACATGTCACCACATTCAGCTTTCTAATGTCATCTGGGGAGCCCTTCTCAGGTTCTCGTGTGTGCAAGCCACACTTCCCCATCCTTTCCATCCCCGAGCTTCCTTACACTACTGCCTGCTGATGTCTGAAGATCTGGTTTGTTGGACTGGAGGGTAGCTCAGCAGTTAAGCACACCAGCTGACCTTCTAGAAGATCTAGATTCTATTCCCAGCACTCGTGTGACTGCTCATAGCATCTGTAACCCCAGCCCCAGGGAATCTGCTGCCCTCTTCTGGCCTCAAAGGGCACCGGACCTGCAGTACAGTGGATGGAGCCAAAGACCCACTCTGCTACAGATCTGTACCCATAGCTCTGAGAGTGTCTTTATTTCACCTTCATTCTTAAAAGATATTTTTCCTGAATTCAAAATTCTGTATCGACAACACTTTTCTTTTGGCACTTTAGAAAATGTCTTTGCATTTTCTTCTGGCCACTATGATTTCTGTTGAGAAAGCCACAACCTTTGTATCTTTGTTCCCAATAAGGAACCTGTCAGTATCTTTGGTTGTTTTAAGTTTTCTTTCTTTGTCTTTAGGTTGGTTTCAGTGCTTGTGCACACACAGAGAGTGTGCAGAGTGCGCTTTTTCTACCAGACTGGCCTTGTCTGGGTGTGAATTTCTTTTGTTTATCTTGCTTGGGATTTGCTAAGCTTCTGCTCCAGTTAGAATTGAAGCTTGAGGCGATTCTACAGAGATCTAACCAGTAAATTAATACTATGGCACTTGATTCCCAACAACCCTATGGCATTGATTTTTAACATCAGCTAGTGATCCTTCCTGGATTAGCTGTTTCATAGTTGGTTGCAAAGAGTGAATCTTTGAACTTTTACAGAAGACAAAATTAGGCATAAACCGGGGTCAGTGTTCATTGAAAGCCACAATAGCAATACTTTGCAAAGAGAGACAAAGTAGTAATTCAGAGGGAAATGAGATGGAGGTGGTGACATTAGGGTTTCTTCAGCCTCTTTTCTTAGCCTAGGTAAAATGTAAATGGGAGAACACTTTGTGATAATTAGGGTCTGGCATATAGTTCCCTGCGTGGTTGGGCATATAGTTCCCTGCGTGGTTGGGCATATAGTTCCCTGCGTGGTTGGGCATATAGTTCCCTGCGTGGTTGGGCATATAGTTCCCTGCGTGGTTGCTCACTTGCTTTGCATTCAGTCCTCAGTACCACACACACACACACACACACACACAAATAAGCATACTTTGTGATAATTAACTGAACTAACGGTAAAAGTTTAGTTGTGTTTCACAACCAAAATGTAAATTTTAGCTCTAAGTTTCATAGTTGCATCATTTTTGGATTCAAATTTAGTTGTATCATTGACTACTACGATTTATAGTTTCTATTATTATACAATGACTCAACTGATTTGATTTCATTTTTTTCTATTCATTTTGTCATCGTCTGAAAATGCTATTTAAGGACAGGGTACTCACTGCATAGCACAGGCCGGCCTGAAACCTGTAGCAATCCTCTTGCCCCTAAGTTATGGCATTAATCAGCATGAGCCACCACACCTAACCGAAAACACTTAAAAATGTTTTGGCATGGGAGTGGCACATGCATATACTTTGGGGGGACAGTGTTGTCTCTGACATACTTTTCTGACATAAATGCTGTTTGTTTGCAAAAAAAATTAGAATATGCCCTCTAACATATATAGATTTATACATGCATAAACAGATATAGAAACATAAGTATTTGTATGTAACTCTTTGTTATGATAAGTTGTTTGTTATCACTGTTTTCTGTCACTGAATAGTTTTGCATGCTTTCTGCAAACGGAAGCTGGCCCAGCAGATCCATTCACACACGGTGAACATTAGTACAGCATGAGGCAAATGGTCTCCGCCACGTTGTCCTGCCAAGTGGAATGAGTTTAGCATGTGTTATTTACTCGGGTCTTTCCACCACTTACTTTGTGTTCTGAAGTGATGCTGTAGTTGCTAACAAAAGCATCTGCCGTGAAAAAAAAAATGTAGCCAGGTGATCTTGCTGGAGTTTGAAACTGTGTGCACTGTGGGAGCTCTTGGTGGTTTTGAGTACATGGAGATTACAGATGGGCAGGCAGCGGATTAGGGCAATTCTTTGATGCTGCCAAGGATCTCACAAACTTCACTGCAACGTTGGAAGAAAAAACACCAAGGAGTGACCGAGTGGCAGCTAAGGGGACTGTGACCAAAGGCTGCCTGCCACGGCCAGGAGACGTGAGTGATTGCATCCTGTGAGGCACTAAGCGCTTTAACAAACCTAGGAGTTTGATCTCCCTTAGTGTCTTTTCCATGACCTCATTCCCTGCATTCCTGAGATGGGTGAGCACTCTGATTCCTTGAACAGTTGCATCTTTCTCTGTGAACACACACCATAGGCTCTCAAGAGAGTTTCTTTGTTTTGGATACAGGTCCTTCCTATGCTACCCATGCTATTCCAGCTCCTGGGCTCAAGCAATCACCTACCTCACTTCAGTCTCCCAATTGTCTGGGACTGTGCTGGCTGAGAGATTCTAGATTTTGAGTCCAGGATCACAGTTGTCTTCACACTTCTTTACCCCGTTGTTTGCTAGTATTTACTGGATGCTGTGTGGTAATGTCTTTCCTTTTTTGGTGAACTTCCTGTCCTCCCTGCCATGTGAATTTTGCAGAATTGCTCCTTTATTCTCAAATTTAGAAATTGCACGAGGAATTCTCATGGCTGGTGGACACTTTCCACTGACGTTTCATAGCTCTTGGGTTTTGGTTGGTCTCACAGGAAAACTCCATTTTTATCATGTCAGGGGATACCCTTTTTCCTTTGATTCTTAACTCTTCTGTTTTCCTGGCTTTTTATTCCCATCTCTCTATTTTATTTGCTAATGTAGTTTGTCCTTTCTACGCCCTTTTCCTGTCTTCTGGGGCATATTTTCTAACCTCTTCCCTAGTGTGCAGCGACTGTCTTCATTATGTTTTTCCTTGGACATTCAGGCTTCTGTCGTGGCGTCAGTGGTGTGAAATTGCCACCTTACTTTGGCTTGTGGCATTGACTTAGTGTCTTAAAGGGAGAGAGACCATCTTGAGTATTCCCAGGATGCTCTTTTATTGCCCATCTTTGAACGCAGAGTTCCGTGTCCATCTGTTTGTGGGGGAAGGAAGTGTTTGTCTTAGCACAGGCTCTGTTACCCACTTCAGACTTAGATGAAAGGCTCTGGTTTAAGTTCTGAAGAAAGCTTGAGAGGAGCCCTTGCTTTCTGGCTAACACACCCCTGCGAGCTCCCACCCATGTGCCACCCACCATATGTAAGGTGTGAGCAGGCCAGGGAGCCTCCCCGCAGGAGACTGGTGACTCCTGGAGGCTCTGCAGGAGCTGCGAGCAGCTGCCCTGCCAGAGGGAACCCATAGGCAGGGGATGGGGGAGGTAAACTAAAAACTTTTGAATTTCTATTTATTTACTTAAATATGTGTATGGCAGTTTTGGCTTTGTGTATCTATTTATTCATCTGTGTACCACATGCATACCTGATGCTCATGGAGGCCCGATGAGGGAGTAGAGAGAGTTACAGATGGTTAGGAACCTCCATGTGGGTGCTAAGAATTAAACTTGGGTCCTCTAGAAAAGTAACAAGTATGCTTAATCACTGAACCATCTCTCCAGCCCCTAAACTAGTAACTTTAAGAAAAGTCCACTATTTAAAAAAAAAAAACACATCTTCAGATATTATTAGTGATATTAAAGTCATACAGACTTTACAGCTCCAGAGTCCATTATGACTACAAAAAGTCATAAAATTCACCTGAAATTATATAGCATTTGTTCTGCCCTTATATAGAATTTATTGACATTAAAACCGAGAATGGAGGCCAGGCAGTAGTGCTGCACGCCTTTAATTCTAGCACTTGGGAGGCAGAGGCAGGCAGATCTTTGTGAGTTTAAGGCCAGCCTGGTCTACAGAGTTGAGTTCCAGGACAGCCAAGGCTACACAGAGAGAAAGAGATAGAGATTGAGAATAGAAAAGCTTATGAACTCTGGAGTTCACTAGTCGACATCGTTCAGTATTTCTTACCGTGTTCGGTTGCCAATGTATTACGTTCACATGGTCCGTGTTCAGCCAGTGCTGTAGTGGCACTTGGTGTCACAAATCAACATGCGACAGAAATGTGAGCGCCTCTTGGAATCAACACAAATACTTCCCGGGAAATATTTCTCTTCGGAGGCTCAACTGTCAGGAATCTAGAATAATCAGCTGGTTGTTTCCCAGCCTATACTCCAAAACCTGTGTTTAATTTGTTCTTAATAGACTGTGGTTAGGGAAATTCCCACCTTAAGAGCTGTGGTCTGCAGGGTGGGAATTCCCCTAGGCTCCCTGGCTTAGGAAATATCCTTCTGAGGTCATAGTAACTGACAAGTAGAATAAATTCTATCAAACCAACCAACACTGGCAATATGAGCCTTCTAAAATGTAATTTGGCAGACAGTTTCAAAGTCCATAAAACCGTCATAATCACACTTGTTAAGGAAATGATGCAAGAGATGAAATGATAATGGAGGAAATAATGCATTGACTCACGGGGTAAGGGTAGGAAAGTATTCACAGTAGTCGGCAATGGGCTACTAGTTAATGAACGGGTATGTAATGGAATGAATGCTTTGTAACTACTGGAGATTTTAACTGAGCCAGAGGTTTTGGCATGGGCTTGTAATCCCAAGACTCCGAGACTGAGGCAGGAGGATCTGAGCTTGAGGCCAGCCTGTGCTATGTAGTGAAACCCTGTTCAGAGAGAAAGAGGGGCAGGAGAGGGGGAGGTGAGGAGAGAACCAACACATGACTTTTCCTTCAGAGAGAGTAAGAGATAGCTTAGTGTCCTATACAGTCCAGGTTACTCCAGATAACATGTCTCCATGTGGAGATGGTTCCCTGAAGCTTTTAGTTACAGTACAGAAAGAAGAAAGTGGTAAGTCAAGGCACTTCTGTAGGAACGTTAGGTACAGTAGTCACACAAAGCGGGGTCTCGGGGCTAGCTAATGACATTCTTCCTCCTTGAGATGGTGGGTGTCAGTGTACCATCTTCTCAACACATCTTTTTGGACTGGAAATAAGTTGTTTGACCTTAGAAGTAGAAAAGCCAAGAAGCCCCCCCCCCCCTTTTTTTTGTTTGTTTGTTTGTTTGTTTTTTTCTAGACAAGGTTTCTCTGTAGCTTTGAAGTCTGTTCTGGAACTAGCTCTTGTAGACCAGCCTGGCCTCCAACTCACAAAGATCCGCCTCCCGAGTGCTGGGATTAAAGACATGCGCCACCACCACCTGGCCATTCCCACAGATTTTACTCCCTAATCAGGAGAGTGTTAGGTCAGAACAGAAGTGGGCAAGCAATGACAAGATGGCCCCAAATCACTTGGCTGTGGACCTGCAACATTCTTCCTCCCCATACTGTGGACACTTTGATTAGCCAACCTGCCTTGTAGGATCAAGTGTGAAAGTTCATAGTTCTCCCTGTTGGTTCTGTACATGTAGAAGTCCTGTACATGCTGTTTATGCCTCTCAGTGCTGGGAAGCTTTGTTTCTAGAAGCTGATAAAGAAGACTGAGTAGGCAAGAGAGAAGTCTTCAGGAGAAATAAAGTTGTCAAAGCCATTAAAGGGATGGGGGATCCCCAAATCATGTCAGCTTAACTAGCCTTATTTTTCTTTATCCCCTGTGTCTGGCATGAGATTTACATATGATATGTAGCAGGAAATTCACACCTACAATTAAAATAACCAAAACCATAGTGTGACCTAAAGAATAAGGAAAGAGGTGAGGGAAATGGGCATCTTAACCAGCTAAACCACAATGTCCTTACCCGTGTCAGATGTTTCTCCTGCCTCTGTCATCATCTGTACTCAATATTTTATTTGCTATTTGGAATATGGGGGATAACTGTCTCCTAATCTTTGTTTTGTTTTGGGCCAGTTTGATTCTATCATAAAAAAAAAAATAACAACCCTGTAAACTTATAAGTGACTGTAATTTTAGACACTCTTGGTCTTTAATATCTAAGTTTTTATATTTTATTGTGGCTAATGATTTTATCTGTACTTTGATTTTGATATTGTGTCAGCTTTTAGTTTGGGGAAACAGGTGGACAGCAGCATTATACCAGATCGGTATAGTTTCACTTTAAGTTCCTTCCTAACGAAGTAGCCCCTCCCCCGATGTTAGCAGCATGAGGACTAACGAGGACGTGTTTGTGAGACGTGTTTGTGAGACGTGTTTGTGAGACGTGTTTGTGAGACGTGTTTGTGAGACGTGTTTGTGAGACGTGTTTGTGAGACGTGTTTGTGAGACGTGTTTGTGAGGGTGTGGATTCCATGCATTTGGGTGGCCATAACCAAATCGCATTTCTCGTTGGTTTTCAGAAAGGGAGGTGGATCCCCACTAGAAATCGTTTTGTAATAATTTTATCATTTGGTAAGACATGGATTTTATTCAGTAATTTATTTTTAGCATGTCTAGCTTTACTATGGGGCACCTTGATACATTTAATCAGAAATCATGGATTTGTGATGTATAAAACACCATGAGATACTGACTGCTTGGATCAGGAGAGGTAGCCCAAAGTCTTTGGATAGCCCTAAGAAAAATCAATATAGTCAAAGTTGCTTGAGATATTCAAAAGTCTTACCGTGTTGTGGGTTCTCCCAGAACCCTGACCTTTGTTGTAACTTAGTGTTTTTAGTACCATAGTAATCCTTTTGGTTGAATCCAGTCAGTATTCTTCCCTTTTCCTTAGTGGGAGTAATTTTATTATTTTTGCCTCTAAGGGTCTGGATTTCAGAAATGGATTTTTAAAAATATACTTAAAATAAGTCTCCTGTCAATTAAAAGAAACTGGATTTTCTTAATCAAAATTATACAGACTAGTGAAAGAATTCTATGACAGTGGAATTTTTAAATCTTTTTTAACATGAAGATTTGATTTACATAAGATCAGGGTAACAAGGATCTCATTGGAAGTTGCATTAAAGACATGATTTTTAGTATTTAAGGAAAATTATAAATATCTGAGACAATGTTTAGAATATCAAAACGTAAAAGGGTTTAAGGGCTGTAGTGATGACTCAGCAGGGAAGTGGGCTTGCCACTAGGCTACCAACTTCCAAAAAGGGTGGATTTCAGATTTAGAAGACTTGATGAGAATGCCTTTGGCTAGGGAAACCAGATGCTTCAGTCAAATTTAACCATGTTGGTTTGTTTTGTGATGTTCTTTGTTCTTGTAACTGCCAGTCTAGAAGACTGTAGATTGTAGGTACAACCAAGATTCTGTACAATAGGTCAGACTTTATGAATAGGTTTAAATATTTGTCAGCTGAAATGTAATGGTTATGATATAATTTCACAAGAATGCCCCAAGTAGGAATAATTTTTTTAATAGAAGTTTTCCTGCTGCTTAGACAGTGGCTGTCCAGTTAGGAAGGCTTAACCCAATAGGAAAACATATGGACTTAGCATTTGGATAAAATGTAATCACTATGTTTTTAATAGCCTGTTCAGTAAGAGAATAGATACATAAAATCCTTGTTCTCTAAGCCAGGTGTTCAGTACTCTTTTATATTATTAATAACAGATCGCCTTTTTAAGAAAAATATCTTGTAAACAGAAAATCAAACTTGAGTTCTTTGTCAGTATACAGAATTTTGTTCTTAGAACTTTTAAAAACATTTAATGTGTGTATTTACTCATTCCTTTTGCATGTGTGTGCTTGCTTGTGTGCCGAGGCATGCCTATGAAGGTCAGAAGAAAGCTTGCTGAAGATGTCTGATGTGGGGTCCTCGCCCTCCACCTGACTGTGAGACAGGGTGTCTTGTTTACTTCTGCACATGCTGGACTAGCTTGCCCTTGGAGCTTTGGGCAGGCCTACCACCTCTGCCCAGCACCTCCCAGTAGGGGGCACTGGGATCACAGGCTGCTGCCTCTGGCTTTTGCATGGGCCCTGGGGGTAAACTCCAGCTCTCAGGATTGTACAGCAAGTGCTTCCACCCCCTGCGCCCCCGCCCAGCTCTTAGCTCTCACACACCTGCTTATGACACACATTAGCTTCCCATTTGTTCTCACCACAGCCTTTTCATTTGGAAGAGCCTTTGCTAAAGACAAATATCTTACTTTACAATATAAAGTTCCTTTTTCCTTTAACCTTATTTATAAAGATTATATACATAATTTCCTTTTAAACAGGAATCTCAATCTGTAGCCTATGTTTTCCCTAAACTCATTGGATCCTCCGCCCCAGCCCTGGAGTGCTAAGATTGCACCCCAGTCTAAATCTATAGCATTAATCTCTTTCTTTTCTGTCTTTTTTTTTTGCAAGATTTTAAAATTAAGAAATAATTTTAATATAATAAAATAATTGTATACTTTGACAAAAGAAACTATCTGAAACACAGGCAGAACATGTTGAAAGTCCTTGAGACATTACGGGGTGTGGTGGGGTTCTTACCAACACGTTTAACACAACAGTTGGTTAAATTGCCAACTGCTATTACAGTAAGCACTTGGAAGCCATGTTTACTAATAACATTGCCTCCTCATTTGGACTCAAAGGCAACAAAAGACTGGCTGGAAATCTGGGTTTTATCTCTGTCCTCTGTGTTTCTCATTTACTTTTGGGTCCATTCTTTCCTACAACTTTGCCTAATGACAAGGCAGTGGCTCTCTAGCTAGGGAATGCTTTAACCCAATGGGAAACATACAAACCAGACCGCCACTATCTCTTTTGTAAGAATGTTACTAGTTTAATGAATGTCTATTTTGTCTCCCTTAAAAGCTGAAGATGTAGAAATAAGTTATTGTCCAAAACACTTTATAAAAGCCAAGTCTTATGATAAAATGAAGCAGATTAAGATCACCCGTCTGCATGTTGCCTTTTGTAGGCAACAGCTGGTTTTCAAATGGCCAGTTTGTTTTGTTTTTGTTTCCAGTCCCAAAGTCTGAAGTTAACTTTTTTCCTAAAGTGTGTGTGTAAGATGTGTGTGCAGCACACGCTTTGATGGACATGTAGAGACCAGAGGACTGCTCTCCTCCTCCTCTTGTGGGATCTGGGGGTGGAGCTCTGGTTGATAGGCTCACACATACAGCAAGAACCTTTACCCACTGAGCCATTTCCTGGGCCCCAGGTTAGCTCTTAAATGCTTTTATTTAAGAGAACTTCACAGAAATAAAAATCAGAGTGCATGTTTAATACAAATGAGTAGAAATTTCACCTACATGGAACTTCCTTAAATGAAAGCAAAATGCAGATTCTTCAGAGTTTATCTTTAGTTCTGACACAATCTCAAATTTTCTTATCAATTTTCTATTCTTTAACATTTCTCTTTAATTTTGGTAGTTTCTGAAACTTGAATTTTTTGTAAATTAGCCTTTCCATTATTTCTTTTTTTAATATTTTTTTATGTGTAGGAGCGTTTTGCCTGTAAGTGTATATGTGTACCTTGTGCATGCCTAGTGTCCGAGGACACCAGAAGATGCTGTCAGATCACCTGAAACTGGAGTTACAGATGGTTGTGAACCACCATGTAGGTGCTGGGAACCAAGTTGGGGTCCAGTGCAAGAGCATCTGATGTTCTTAACCACTGAGTCATCTCTGTAACCCCAGTTTATTTCTTAAATATTTCAAAATTCCAATAAATATAGGCTACCCAGTTATTATCTTTAATCCTATTACCTATGTCTTCTAGTTTATTATGAAAAACATGGGGGACTAGCAAACACCCCCATCTTCTCAAATGCATACAAGTTGAACCATAGTCATTAGTTATAAGAGCAGCTGGAAGGTAAAATTGAAGTTTTTTCTTCAAACATCTCTTCCTTCCTTGAGTTTTGAGTCTATTTCTCATTTTCTCATGAGGAATCCCAGGCATCTCTGAGATAGATCAGGGAATTTGCTTTTGTATCAGGTCTGTGTGCTGAGTAGTCCCCTGGCTCACTCTGAGTTTTACTCCTCCCATGGCATCTTGGCTCTTTTTTTTTTTTTTTTAATGGGTATGGGAGTCATGCCTACATAAGCCAGAAGAGGATGTCAGATTCCCTGGGACTAGAATTACAGCCAGTTGTGAGCCATCATGTGGTTGCTGGGAGTTGAATCTGGATCCTCTAGAAGAACATCCAGTGCTCATAATCACTGATCTACCTCTCCAGGCCTGAGTCTTGGGAAATAGGAGGAGGCTCCAAGTCACTAGGTTCTTAACTCTTAGATGTCTTCCTGGCTGACCCAGTGAAGTTACTACCAATGTAGAAATGTGACTGTTTGGGGAGACCATTACACATCCTGGGTGTTTCCATCACTTGGGGCTATAGGGATAAAAGTACTTGTGACATCTTTATAAGCAGGCTTACATAGAATTTCTAAGCTAAAGGGGAAACATTTCAATAAGCAGGAGAAGCCAGAGAAAAATATAGAATTAGATAATGGGATGATTGATAGGAGAAAAAGACAAATGCTAACAAATAAGTGTTCTGAAAATAAACCAAGAGACTTTGCAAAGACATAAATAGTGTTAAGATAAAATAGATTATTCAAATATGATGAGTTAAGAATAAACTAGAGAACCATTGACCAAACGAGAGGGAGGTCTCACTAACATCTACCTGAGAAGGCATCATGGGCAGTTGTTACCAGGTACTGAGCAAGTAGAGTCCTCCAGAGAAAGAGAGTGTCTTTGGGGTTCCACGTTGGGTGCCAAAACTGTCAGTTCAAAGCAGCTCTCACTTCATAGGCTGTAAGGGTTTATTCTTTAGCCAAATATGTGTGACCATAGCCTGTGAATGCAGATTTAGTGTGTTCCAAATAGCATGTTATATTGTGAAAATAGTTTTGTGAAATGTTTATAGTTACAAAACAAAAAAAAATCATAATTCAAGGCACAGTTGAGCGTTTTCGGTCATCAGTTATAGCAAAGTGGGAAAATTGCTGCTATATCTTATGACATTCTTGGCTTAGTTTTCTTTTAATGTAGTGGTCTATTAACACATTTCAAAAACTTTCACTTGATTATCACAGGATAGTAGGTAAGAGACAAAGGTGGTCAATGAATGGTCATCAAGAGGGCTAAAGATGACCCAAGATAATGCTCTGGATTTGCCATATTCCTTCTCTCTATGAACTTCGAGTCAGTCAATTAGCCTTGTAGCCATGTACATGGATGTAACTTTTCTTCAGTTCATAAAAGAAAGAAGTATTTGTGAAAGCTGTATAGCTACATGAGAGAGTACAAATGGTGTGTAACAGACACTTATGTATTGTATTTACACAAAAAACATAGATGCTTATATTAATTCTTAGGAGGAAGTATCCATTTGATACTATTATGATATAATGCCAGATCATGGATAATATATAAAGAAAGTAAACTTAAAGTTTTAGAGACAGTGATGTCCATTAAGTAACCACACCTAGAAAAACTTTTTCCTGTGTCTTACATAGTATAGAACATCAAGTGGCAAGACAGAAGAGTGAAAACTTGGGTCCCTCTTCTGCCAAAGATGGTCTGAAACTCCTAATACTCCTGACTCTGCCTCCGGAGTGCTAGGACTACAAGTATATGATACCATGTCCCAGGCTTTTCTCTCCTTTTTCTTACAAAGCCATTAATATCATCATAGAGACCCCATTCTGATGGTCTCATCTAATCCCAATTACCTCTCAGCACCCCACCCACAAATACAATCAGTTTATGAATTTGAGGATTAAGTTCCCAGTGATTGAATTTTGGGAATGCATTCAGTCTATAACTTTTGTTCCAAATTTATGTTCTTCTCACATGCAAAGTAAGCTGTCAGTTCCCCCGAAGTCTTGTTCCAGCTCCAATTCAAGACTCCAGTGTCTTTGGTGAGTTGGATGAGACTCAATTCATTGTGCAGCAAATCCTTTCTAGCTGTGAGCCTGTGACTTTAAACAAACTGTCTCCCAAAATGCAATGATGAGACAGGCAGGGGACAAACCTCCCATTTCAAGTAGCAGACGGGGTGTCGGGTTGTGGGGGAGTATTAATTGGTTTCAAGCAGACACAAACTGGGAAAATCACAGTAAAGCTGGGAAACAGTCTGCTTTGACTCCATGTCCCTCATATTGGTCACACTGGCAGAGGTTGGGCCTCCCTGACCTTGGGGGACTTCCATCTCCATTGTTTTGTTGGGCTCAGTCCAGGCAGAAGCACAATTTGGTGTCTCATATTGACAGTTCTCCCAGGCAGGGGCCAGTCTCTGGTAGATCTATAGTTCTTGGGTCTAAAGGATAATTCTGTTCCCATGCCACCACCCAGCATTTCCCTAACAGAATGCTTTCTACACTAACTCTGCCTCTCTGCCAAACCTCTACTTGGCCCTCAGATACTGTCTGCAATGTCATTTGGAGTCTAGGTGGAGGCTGCTATGTACCCACAGCTTTGTCATTGTGCAGGCTTATAGTCTTAACACCATGGGGATGTAGCCAAGGCTTACTGCGTGCACCTTCATAGCAACGGGGCTAGTTGCATTGGATGCATTTCCATGACTGGGTGGTTGAAGAGCAGTGTGTCAAATGCAAGAGGCCCTGGACAGTTGAGCCCACAGTGGGATGCTCTGGGCCTGGCCCCGATACCCTTTTGCCCCTTTAGTGCTCTGGCCTTGTAGTAGGAAGGTGGTCTCAAAGATCTCTGGATGGTGTTCCATTGTGTTGGTGACTAGCACAGACTCCCTTCTAGCCCTGTGCTCTCTTTAACAAAGGACTATTGGTATTCTCTCCAGCACAGGCTTTCTTCTTCCTGCTCTGCTTTTAATGATAGATTCGTTAAGTTCTCTATGCTACCTTATTTCACCATAATACGTGGTTGGAAGTAGCTACACTACAACCTGAAGGCTTAATGCTCAGGCATTTCTTCTGCCAGATAGTCTCATTCAGCAGCCCCTAGTTCCCCATTTTATGAGGCTGGACCACAAACACAACACCACCATGATCTTTGCTTATCCAGTTTCTACTGCCTATTTCCAGTTTTTGGAGACCTCCAAATGTCCTTGACCATATTTCTACCAGCTATTTGGTCATGATTACACACACAGTCTCTAAGGAGATGGAGAATTTTCTACCGTTTCTTCTCTGAAACCTTCAATGTTCCAATTATAGCAACTTGAGCTTTTTCTAGCATTCTTGAAATTCTCCTAGCCTCTGCTCATTGTTCAGCTTCAAAGCTGTTTCAACTTGATCAGGATTTATAAATTGCTATTAAATTACTTTTATGCACTAAAAATGGAATTGATAAATTAATTGAGGGCACTTGATGCCAAGTCTGACAGCCTGAGTTTGATCCCTGTGCTCCATATGATAGGGGAAGAAAGCTGACTCTCAGAAGTTACCCTCTGACCAAATGTCTTTTTTTTTGTTTTGTTTTGTTTTTTGATTTTCGAGACAGGGTTTCTCCGTAGCCTTTGGTTCCTATCCTGGAACTAGCTCTTGTAGACCAGGCTGGCCTCGAACTCACAGAGATCCGCCTGCCTCTGCCTCCCGAGTGCTGGGATTAAAGGCATGCGCCACCACCGCCCGGCCCCAAATGTCTTCAAATGTCATGTTTGTGTGCCCTCTACACACATACACAAACACACACACATTTAAAATACAATAGTTGCCAGGCAGTGGTGGTGCACGCCTTTAATTCCAGCACTCAGGAGGCAGAGGCAACCGCATCTGTGAGTTCAAGGCCAGCCTGTTCTACAGAACGAGTTCCAGGACTGATTGGCTCCATATCTACTGAGTGTGAATGGAGACTGCACTTTTATTTCCCAGCCACCCAGACCCAAATAATCACACAAAAACTATAGCACTGTTATTAATTACAACACTGTTTGACCAACAGCTCAGGCATATTCCTAGGTAGCTCTTACATCTTCAATTAATCCATTTCTATTATTGTATATTTTACCACAAGGCTCATGGTTTGTTACCTCACATCTTGCTTCTTGGGTGGCTACATGGTGTCTGCCTGACTCTACGTTCTTTCTCCCTGCATTCAGTTTAGTTTTCCTGCCTAGCTCTATTCTGCCCTGCCATACGCCAAAGCATCTTCCTTATTAACCAATGGTAATAAAACATATTCATAGCATACAAAGGGGAATCCCACATCTACTGAGAAATGCTGTCTTGAAAAACAACAAAAATAATAATAATAAATAAAAAATCAAAAATAAATTAATTAGTCATCTTCAGTTGGTAAAGTACACAGAGCACAAATGTGAGTATCTGAATTCAGGTTCCCAGCACTTACATAAGAGCTGGGTATGTAGTATATGTCTGTAATTCCTGTGCTGGGGATAGAGATAGGTTGATCCCAGGAACTCGTTGTTCAGCTAACCTAGCTGCAAGAGTGATTCAGTGAGAGACATCTCAGAAAAGAATGTGAAGGGGGCTGGAGAGATGGCTCAGCAGTTAGCACTTGATATTATTGCAGAGGACCTGGATTTGGTTTTCAGTACCCACATGGTGACTCACAATTGTCTTTAACTCCAGTTCCAGAGGAACCATTATCCACTTCTGGCCTCTTTGGGCATGAGGCATACATATGTTACATAGGCATACATACAGGCAAGTACTTATATATGTAAATAAATCTAAAAAAATAAAATTTAAAAAGGTAGATACAAAAATGTCCTCTGATCACACCATGACACATGGTTGTGCCCCCTCACATCACACACACACACACAGACACACACACACACACACACTGATAAATTTAAAAACCTAATAGAAAATGATTTCAAAAGATACTAGTATTAGCCTTTGGCCTCAAACACATGAATATGCACACACCCACACCTACATGTATATATACCACACATACACAAAACAAAACGTATCAGAGGTGTACCAACTAAAGTGATATTTGTACCTATTCTCCATTAAAACATCAACTCCTTCAGTGTAAAACACTACTTTTGCTGAGCTAACCTGCTACATATTTGTTGGTTTACCTTTAAGTCATACTTAAGAATATTCAAAAATTTGCAATGAAACCTTTCTAAAATTTCAGTAAGCAAAGAATAGCTGGCATAATTATTGATAAAATGGATACTTTCCTTGACTCTGCAAGGATATTAAACCTAAGTTTCATATTACAAATATGTAATATTTGTGAGACATGATGAAAGATTTCATCATTGTGCCAGCTTCATGAGAACCAAGTATCAATTACCCGTGCAAATCATGACTTTTACTGTGGAACATGAGAGTGCGAAGCCTGGATCCCAAACTACTCGCTTAAACGCTGCTATATGTAAACCCAGGAACTGATTTTTTTTTCCCCACATTGTCTTACCCACCAATGAAATGATCAGGAAAAGGTTGGCCATCCCCCTCCCAGAGGCATGATAAAAAGGGGGCAGAGCTACAGGGGTCACTGCCTGACTACTTGCAGGCCTAAAATTTTGTCAGTGTAAACCATTTGTTCCTCCTTCTTGTGCCTTTTCCTCCCTTCCGTCCTCCACTTCTTCCCTATTGTTCACTGGAAAATCTTAGTGATAGCATATTATTTTTAATTTATTTTTATTTTATGTATATGCATGTTTTGCTTTCATGGATGTCTGTGCACCACATGTGTGCCCGATGCCCAGGGAAACCAGAAGAGAGCATCAAATCCCCTGGAACTGAAGTCATAGATGAGTGGGAGTTGCCCTGGTCCTCTGGAAGAGCAGCCAGTGCTCTAAACCACTGAGTCATCTCTCCAGTCTGGTATCATTTATTGTAAACTTCAAGATTTTTTTTTCTGATTCATGCTTTTAGTTTGTGTATAACTTGCACAATAGATACGCGAGTCCTTAGTGTTCAGATTATGCATTTCTGAGAACTATATGCATATATGTAACAACATAAAACCTGGTCTAATAAGTTCCCTCATTTTGTTTTTAGCCACTCACCACCAGCCCAGATGTGACCACTTTCTGATTAGTATATTGTCAGTTAGGTTTATTCTTCTTTCCCTTTTCTTTTGCTCCTCCCTCCCCTCTCTAAGACAGGGTTTCTCTGTGTAGCCCTGGCTGTCCTGGAACTCACTCTATAGACCATGCAAGCCTCCATGGAACTCAGAGATCCTTCTGTCTCCCAAGTGCTGGGATTAAAGGTGTGTGCCATCACCACCTGGCTCTTCCCTCCCTCCCTCCCTCCCTCCCTCCCTCCCTCCCTCCCTCCCTCCCTTCCTTCCTTCCTTCCTTCCTTTCTATTTGGGACAGGATTTCAAGTAGTCCAGGCTGGCTGTGAACTAGTTTTGCAATGAAGACAAGCTTGAAGCCCTGTTCCTTATGTTTTCCTGTCCCACGTACTAAGAATAAAGATATGTGCTATGACACCCATATGTGTTGTTTACATCTATGGAATCATAAAACATGTTTATTTTTATTTTAGCCAATAAAACTTGTGAGATGTGAATGGTTGTTGTATTGACTAATAATACTGTCTGTGTGGTGCTGAAGATCTAATCTGGGCCTTGTGAATGTGAGGCAAAGTGTTCCCTACTGAGCTGCATCCTCTTCTCAGCAGGGCATCCCTTTTATTGCTGTGTATATATTTTACAGAGACACTTTAGTTTGGTGGATGTTTTGGTCATTTTTAGTTTGGGGCCCTAATGAATAAAGGTGCTATGTATATTTTTGTGCAGGTCTTTTTGAGGAAAAAAAAATTATTCTGCCTGATAAAATACCTAGGCATAAAGACTGTGTAGGAACATAGATGTCTGACTTGACTGGAGTAGATAAACTCTTCCATGGGGCCTTTTGTGCCCTATCTCCCCGGCAATTAGCATTGTCAGCCTTTAATTTTAGCATCCTGGTGGGTGGGTAGGAAAGCATCTCTTACTGTGGTTTGATTTGCATTTCTCTAATGAGTAATGTGGGCTCCTTTTTACGTGCATATTGGCTTTTTGTGTATTTTCTTTTGCAAAACATCTGTTCAGGTATTTGACTATTTAAGATCATGTTAGGTTCCTCTCTCTTCTCTCTCTCTCTCTCTCTCTCTCTCTCTCTCTCTCTCTCTCTCTCTCTTTTCTGTGTAGTACGGCGGATCTTTATTCTAGATACAAATAGTTTGTCAGTTACATGTCCTGCAACACCGTACTTTGCAGTCTGTGGCTTGTTTTTCCATTTTTGAAATAGTATCTTTGGATGAGGAATAATTTTAATTTGGTGACATTTCTTTTCTTCTTTCTTTTCTGTCTTTCTTTCCTGTATAATTTTTAAATTTTTGTCCAAGAAACTTGTGCCTGCCCATGTCACTCAGATTATCCACCTTTAAGAGAGTAGTAGATAGGTGGTTAATTTGATGAACTATAGTTAACTGTTAGCATTTTTTTGTCAAGAAGCTTTCTATTCCAGGTTTTACAGTTAGGTCTGTTGAAGTGTCTCAAGTATTTTTGTGTGTATGGGGGAGGAAAGTCTTTCTGTTTATGCACACACATATGCAGAATGCAGATGTTCCAGTATTATTTGTTGAAAGAGTACTTTTCTTTTTTGATTGGCTTTGTTGTCGATGCCTATGTTGAAAATTGGCTATCTGCATGTGTGTGTGTGTGTGTGCATATTTGTGCACACATACAAATAAATAAAAGTGATTTTAAAAATTTAAGTTGTAAATTTACTTAATTCTCACAGGTTCTAAATAGATTCTATGCACAAAATCATGTTATCTGCAAATACATAACTTTGTATCCCCCTTTCAGATCCTTTAGCCTTCTCTTTTCTTTCCTTATTACACAGTATGGGGCTTCTAGTATAATAGCAAACAGATGTAATCAAAGCAGATCTCCTGGCCTTGCTCCTGCTTTAAAAATCACTCACTGATGCTCTTTGCCAGGCCAAGAGAGTTCCTCTGCAGTCCTGTTTTGCTGAGGGTTGGTGTGGTGATTGGACTTTGAATGTTTGCCAGATTCTGTTTCTGCACATCTTGTGATGATCATGTGACTGTCTTCTGTGGTCTGATCGCTGGTTATATGTGTGCAGTGAGAGGAATGAGATTCTCCCCTGTTACTGCATTACTTGCATTTTACAACTTTTATATTGTGCTGAGTCTCCCTTCCGAGCAAAGCACTGGGTGACTTGGGGCTGGGAAATCAAGGTCAAGGCAGATTCCATGCTTGGTGAGATCTGTTTTCCAACTCACACACAGATGGTTTTTTATCTTGACGTTGGTAGAATAGACAAGGGAGCTTCTGGTTTCTCTTTCATAGGGCATGAATCCCATGTATAGTGTGACTTCATTCATTCACAAGGACACCTTCATGACTTCATCATCACCCAAGTGTTCCACTTGGAAATGATAATGCATTGGGAGCTACATTTCAAAATAAGAATCACCAGGCAGTGATGGCTCATGCCTTTGATCCCAGCACTCAGGAGGCAGAGGCAGAGGCAGGTGGTAGATCTCTGTGAGTTAGAGGCCAGCCTGGACTACAAAGTAAGTTCTAGGACAACCAGGACTGGGTAGAGAAACCCAGTCTTGAAAAACCACTACTACTATTAATAATAATGATAATAATTTTATTTTAGAGCCAGCGTGATGGCTGAGCATGTTAAAATACTAGCTGCCAAGCTTGAGAACCCGAGGTCAGTCCCCACAACCACAAATGGAAGGAGAACACCAACTCAAGCTGGTTGTCCTCTGGCCTGAGTATGTGTACTGTGTGGCACTTTTGTGCTCCCATAAGTAAATATAATAAATATAAATAATATAATAAAGATAGGGATGTTAAAGGCAAAAGAGTATTCAATTTCAGCTGGGTATAATGGCACAGACTTTTAATCCCAGCACTCAGGAGGTAGAGGAGGTAGATCTTTCTGTGAGTTCAAGACCAGCCTGGTCTATGTAGGGAAGTCTAGGACAGCCAGAGCTCTACATAATGAGACTCTGTCTCAAAAAAAAACCCAAAGAAAAACCAACTGTCTATCTCCATCAGTTGTCTTACTCAGTTCAGTGTATCTTCTTTCTCTTGTAGCTTAATCCTGATCCTGTATATAATTTAAAGGGTGCTTCCTTAATCTCAAACAATGAGATGTTTTCTTCTTTCTGATTGATTGATTGATTGATTGATTGATTGATTGAAACAGTGTCTTTCTCTTCTGACCTGGCTGTCATGGAACTTGCTATAAAGACCAGGCTGGTATTGAGCTCACAGAGATCTGCCTGCCTCTGCCTCCCAATATTTATAGCTGTTGCTATAGTTAGATTTACATATTGTAGAAGGAGGCCACAAGTTTGTTCCTGGCCCCTTAACCCTGAAATAATCACACAGAAACTGTATTAATTAAATCACTGTTTGGCCCATTAGCTTTAGCTTCTTATTGGCTAACTCTTACATATTAATTTAACCCATCTCCATTAATCTGTGTATCACCTCGTGGCTGTGGCTTACTAGGTAAAGTTCTGTCCAGCTCCAACGGGGCTACGTGGCTTCTCCCTGATTCTGCCTCCTTTCTCCCAGCATTCAGTTTAGTTTTTCCTACCTACCTCTATTCCCTGTGCAGGCCCAAGACAGTTTCTTTATTAACCAATGGTATTCACAGCATACAGAGGGGAATCCCACATCAACATAGGCCATCTAGATTGTTAGGTTCTTTTTGCCCAGTCCGCTTTGCTCTTCTGCACCATTTTTTTCTGGTTTTTAGATAAATCATGAATCTTTAGTATCTCACTTAGTTTGTGTGTGTGTGAGTGTGTGGTGTGTGTGTATTTTTTCTTGTACTATTCATCTTGGTAGAATAAGCATGTGTATTTTGGTTTCTTTCCTTTCTTTCTCCTTCCCTCCCTTCTTTCCTGTCGTTCATCTGTCCCTGAAGAGCTCTGTTTAGTAGTCATTAGTTATATATGGTGTCTCAGGTAGGCTTTCTATTGCTGTGAAGAGCCACCATGACCACAGCAACTCCTATGATGGAAAACATTTAATTGAGATGGTGACTTACAGCTTACAGTTCAGAGGTTTAGTCCATTATTATCATAGCAGGGAGCATGGTGGCATGCAGGCAGACATAGTGCTGACTACATCTTGATCAGAACTCAACAGGAAATGTACTGATGTACTGGTTGTGACTTGGGCATATATAAGACCTCAAAGCCCACTCCCACAGTGACATACTTCCCCCATCAAGGCCTCACTTACTCCTACAAAGCCACACCTCCTAATAGTGCTACTCTCTATGAGCTTATGGAGCCAATTACTTTCATTCTACCACCTGTGGATATTTAAATTGTAATTAATTGAAAGATAAGATAACAAGCATATGTTTCAGCTTGGTATGTGCATTGTGTGCACTTAGGACTAGGGGCAGGTAGACCAATTAGGATGTTGTTTTAGAAATGCCTACAAGGTTTTGTAAGATATCAGTACCAAAGTGTAAGATAAGTAATAGTATTAGAACATGCTATGGAGGTAAAGCCAGCAAGGATACTAGCAAATGAAATGTCAGATGAAAGGGAAAGCAGAGAATCAAGTAGCTGGTGGATCAGGCTTGGGCAAGTAATGATGCCATGGTAGAGGGTCATAGTTAGCCTCAGCTGTCAACTTGACACACGCCAAAGTCACCTGGGAAGAAGAAACATCATTTGAGGAATTGTCTATATGAGATTGCCCCATGGGTAGGTCTGTGGGCATTTTCTTAATTGCCAATTGATGTAGGAGAGCCCAGCTAACTGTGGGTGGTGCCATCCTTAGGCAGGAGGGCCTGGACTGTATAAGAAAGGTTGGTAGCCAGGTAAGCCAGGAAGTGCCATTCCTCTTCGGTTTCTGCTGCCAACCCCTGCCTTGGCATCCCCAGATGACGGACTGTGGAATGTAAGGTGAAGTAAACCCTCTCCAGGTCACTTTGGTCGTGGTCTTAACCACAGCAACAGAAAACAGACTTGGACATGGGGACTGAGACTGTTGGGAGGAAGTCGAGTTGGGGGACAGATGGAGAGTTTAGCTTTAGAAACTCTGAGAAAATCATGTTTGTAAGTAGGTCAGGACTGTTTGTTTGGGCTCGCTCTTTAGCCCAGGCTAACCTCAACCTTGCAGCGCTCCTCCTGCCTTACCCTCTCACGTGCTAGGGCTACAGGTGTGGGCTCCCCTGCCCAGCTCGCATTTCAGACTTTCAGTTTAAATATTGCTAAGGGAAGGGGTATATAAAACCATCACGGCAGTATACAGAGTCAAGGTACAAAACTCCTGGATGATCCATATATGAGAGAGGAGCACACTCTGGAGCAGTGGTTCTCAGCCCTCCCGATGCTGCGACCCTTTATTGCAGTTCCTCATGTTGCGGTGACCCCAACCATAAAATTATTTCATTGCTACTTCGTAAGTGTAATTTTGCTACTGTCATGAATCATAATGTAAATATCTGACACGCAGGATATCTAATACTTTATCCCTGTGAAAGGATCATTTGGCACCCAGAGGGGTCACACCCCCTGGCTGAGAACCACTGAGTAGGTGAAGCTCATAGATGATGGGCAGAAAGCCCGAGAGCGCCGTCACTGGATGCAGGTGAGCACTGTGAATGAATTGTTAAACAATAGTAGATGATTTTCTTAGGCAGGTGTTACATACAGATAACTGACAAACTCGGCTTAAATCCATTTACTTTAAAAAAAAATCATTCAATGCTTTTATCTGAGGCTCCTTTCATCCATTCCCTTCATGGCTCACATTTCTTTCACCCCAGGGTGTGCTTGGCCATCTGTTATGGTGAGAGAGGAAGGGATAAATAGAAGTGTGTGTCATGTTCATTCTGGAAATGACTCAGAATAGCTTGCATGGACTCTGCAAGTAAAGAGGGGGCCCTTATGATGTGCGGAGGCCGGAGGAAGGAACTCCCCACTCTCCTGTGCCTCTCTCTTGCTGGTTTCTTTGCATAGACTGCCCCTTTCCTGCCTTGTCATAAATATGACCTTCCATGGTAACCTGCACTGCTCAGAGCTCTGGAAACTTTGACCTTCTCCTTTGTATTTCTTCATACTTTAAGAAATATGGTGTCTTATATTGAACAATTCATTTCTAAATTAGCCTTAAAAATAGGCAGGCAGAGCAGGGTGGTGGTGGCGGCGGCGCACGCCTTTAATCCCAGCACTTGGGAAGCAGAGGCAGGTAAATCTCTGAGTTTGAGGCCAGCCTGGTCTACAAGAGCTAGTTCCAGGACAGGCTCCAAAGCGACAGAGAAACCCTGTCTTGTAAACCAAATAAATAAATAAATGGTAGGAGAAAGAGTCTCAACTGCAGAAATAATATGTACTCAGTATTAGTGTGAATGATACAGGAAACAGGAAGAACACAGTCACAAATACCCACCACTAGGAGCAATTGTCATTAGCGTTCAGTTGCCACCATTGCATGTATCCCTAAAGGCATGCAAATACCAAAGGATAGATGGAAATAATTTCATGTAATTAAGATTCTTATATATATGCTATTTTAAATGTCATTTAAAATACATTTAAATGTGCTTAATTTCACCTTTTAAAGATTAGCATAAAAAAGAACTTTATAGAAAGGCTCTTTAAAGAGGCATTAATTACTAAGTGGTAAGAATTACTAAATGCTCACAAAAGTGACATAAAATATTGAGGTTTTAATGATTTTTAAAAGTTATGTTTCTATATATTTAACTCTTACAGCTTACTGTGACTTGTAATAAACCAGCCTGCCTCTATTTTGGGCTTCAAGGCCGTCTTATTATTAAAATTAATTTTGTTTTTTTCTTTTTTTTTTTTAATTTTTTTTTTTATGTTTTGGTCTTTTCTTTTATCTTTATTTTTAATTGTTCTGTACTGCTTGTTCCAGGAAACACCAACCATGCCTTTGTTTCAAAATGGGATGACCACCTTAGTGTGCCCACCTTGCAGTGACTGCCTTTTTATGCCCACTGTGTTATGACAACCTTGCAGCCATGTCTTTGTTTCAGGAGGTTTTGCTAATCAACTTGTTATGCCTCTGTTCTCCCCTGTAATCCTGCCTATTTGTCTGCCAAACTCCCCATTGGAAACCCCCCCCTCCTGAGCTTCTCTTCCCCATGTCCATTGCTGATCTCCTGTCCTGTTAGGGAGAGACAGCCATGTGCATGCGTCAAAAGCTTGCTTCGTTGCTTCAATTAATCTGGCCATGATTGGGTTGGTGGTCTTTCTCCTCTCCTCTGTGGCATTACACTTGCTGTAAAGGATGAGAAGTTAATGCTTTCCTTTCCACTGCTCCCCTCCCCACCCAGTTGCCCTTTAATTGGGATTGTACTGTCCAATGCTGTCTGCCCCGTGTGCTGTCTAATTCATATATCTGCTTATTCTCAGTTCAGTATTTCTATAGTTCCAGTCCTACATCTCTCTCGTGTTAGAATCTCTGGCTTCGAGCCCTTGATTCTTTTTTGCTCAGCCAGTTCTGTCCCCAGTTGGTTCAGGAGCAGCTGAGGTCAGCCCTAGAGTCTTCTATCCTTGCCTGAGCTGAAATTTGTCGTGTACCCTCCTACATGCACATGATCGCTGATGCTTCTATTTCCTGTAATATTTTAAGTGAAGCTTTAAAAAGGACAAATCGACTTACTCTTTTTTGTTAATTTTTAAAATTTTATATAAGTGTGTATGTATATATATATATGTATATATATATATATATGCACACACACAATGGGGTGAGTGGAAGTCAAGGGAAACCTTGGTAGTGTTGGTCTCACCCACCTTTATGCGGGTTCCAGTGACTGAACTCGTGTGGCCAGGCTTGTGTGACTACACAGGTTTACTCTTTATTGAGACTTTTTTTTTTTTCTGGTTTTGTTTTTGCCTTTTGAATCAGAATTGCAGTTTTCAAAGAGTATTTGTGAATTCATGCCTTGGCGTGGCAGCAGTACCATAGCTGTGGACCTGGGGAGATGTGAACTGTGGAGATTTAACCAAGCACCCTTGTTTTCCATTCTAGAGATCATCGACGACCTTGCCAACCTTGTGGAGAACACAGATGAGAAGCTTCGCACCGAAGCCAGGCGGGTGACCCTGGTGGACAGAAAGTCAACTTCCTGTGGTAAGAGATGGCAGCTGCCCCAGCTACCTGGCTGGGGCTTGCTCTTCTTTGCGTGTTCCGTGCTGTTTCTATTTACCATGAAGAGGTGCTTGCCCTTCTAATGCAGCAGCCCCATCTGATGAAGCATCAAAATTGCTGAAAGATGCTAAGTTTTATTCCGACAAAATACATTGCTAAGGTTTGGAGGGTATAACGTTCATTCTTTTAAACTCCAAGTTGGGAATCTTACCTGTTTCATAGACATGAATGGTTTGGGAAATTGTCTAAGAGTTTGGAGCTGAGTCTTCTGTGTTTTCAAGGCAGTTTTGTTTGCTTTGTGCCCTCTCCCCTTAATCCATAAGTTTAATTAGTGAACTCACTGTAGAGCAGCTAAGAACTGCTTCCGTCTCACAGTATGACCAAGATAAAAACCCAGTGTTCAGCAATGCTGTCTTTGCTGAGTCACTTTGGTTCTGGACTCTTGTAAAATAGGGATTCTGTGTTGATATGGGTCCACTAGAAGACTTAGAATGCTGATTTCCAAGCTCCCAACTAGAGGCTCCCATTGAGGAGGTCTAGGGTAGAGCTCGAGAGAACTCATTTGGTTTCCCATGAGGTTTCCAGTTATTTCACCCGGGCACTCACTTGACCTGGTTTGGATGTTTTTGTGTGAGAAATACAGCAACATCCCTAAGCTAACATGCAATCCTGTCAAGGTTGACCACTTCTTCCACAAGGAAACTGAGGCCTAGCTACCTAAGACTTATGCAAGAATCAAACCATAAGAGGTGGCTGTGGGAAGGAGCCCGCATGTTTTATCTTCATAGTTTCAGGTTCTAGGTGTGAAGGGCAAAGTCTTGGTGGCCAGGGATTTCTTAGGAGTGGTAAAGCAGAGGGAACGCTCTGCTGTGGCGGGAAGCAGAGGGAAATCACACTGCGGATGAAGCTACCAGGCTGGGCTGCAGCCGGCTGGTGAGATCCAATGGGCGAGCAGGACCACAGGTGCCAGTGCACAGCAGGTTCCACAGGACTCCGTTCTCTCACCGTGTTGCTCCCAGCTCTGGAAACTTGGTGTAAGCCTCCTGACCTCATGGCCTTTTGCGGTTCACATACCCCCTCTGCACCTCATGGATACCGTTGCCAAGTCCTGCTGCCAGCTTGAGCTATGGCGTCATGCCTCTGAACCACGGCTGCGCTGGTTCTCTATGCGCCTGTGTGGCTGAGCCTGAGAAAATACTCTCTCAAAGGAGAGTTTGGTTTGGTGTTTTTAAACAGGGAACCCCTTCAGTGAACTCTCGTGTCAGGTTTTCTCTTTTCAAATGCTTTGTAGTTTCCTATGCTGGAGCCTTGGTGGGTAGGGTATTGTTCTTGAGGTGTTTTCCTCTTGTTCTAGTACAGTGAAGTATGACTTGCTTGTTTGTTTGTTTGAATCAGAGCATCATATAGTCCAGTTTGGACTTGAACTTGAACTCACGAGCCTCCTGTCTGCACCTCTCAAGTGCTGGGGCTCCAGGTGTGCACCGCCAAGCCAAGCTTATGTGTTGCTGGGTATTGAACCCAGGGCTTTGCGTATACTAGACAAGTGTTCTGCCAATTGAGTTACATTCCCTAAACCCACCAGGTTTCTCTCTAATGACACTATCTCTTTAACAGTTATAGCTTATTTATCTACGCCCCCTTATTTGAACTTTAAACTGGTCCAGACCTCTTTCCTTGCAAAGCTGTAAGTTTACATTGTTCTGCCCACTGTAAATTTTACTACGAGCAGTGAGGAATAGCCATGCCACTTTCTGGGTGTCATGCTGTTTTGAAATTAACTCTACCAAACAGTTTATTCTAATTTGTTTTCATTCATCCTCACTCAAAATCCTAGGAAACAGGAGAACTGAAGCCAGATTCATTATTAGAATCTGACAAGAATGGCCACTAGTGCAGGTCTCAACAGGATCCCCTACAACCTCGTGAGCCCTACCCTACCTTCACTGTCCATGTTTCTGTCAGCAAATTACCAGACGGCTCATTGTGCTCAGCTCACAGCATCCTAGGGCATTTAGCTGGCAGCTTCAAACTCTGCCACGTACTCCTCACCACCAGTCTCCAGGCCTAGGAAGCTCTCGGTCGGGCTTGTCAAGGCCTCAGTTCCACTTCTCAGCCACGCTCCTCGTCACGGTGATCACTACCGACAAGTAGCAGCTTAGGGCTGGAAGGGTTCATCCTCGCTCATGGCTGTGCAAACTGCCTATGGGACTGGGGTGTGGCTCATGGTGGGAGCAGCTTGTGATTTGGTGCAAGAGCATGAGGCTGCTTGCTCACAGCTGGACAGCAGGCTGGAAAAGGGAAAAGCTGATTTTTTTCTTTTGCCTTTTCCCCCCAATTCAAGCCCCAAACATGAAGAGTGTCAGTGTTCATCTCTCTGATTACTCATCCACGGATGGCCAGGAGCTAATCCATCACCATGTCTTCCCCACCGTCATGGAAGTTATCTCCCGAAGCATGAGCCAAATCAACCTTTCCTTCCTTGAGTTACTTCCTGTTGGGTATTTAGCCACAGCAATGAGAAAGTAACTCAAAAGCTTTGTGGGAGGAGCATATTTATCCTAGGTGACGTGGTAGCGTACATGAGAACCGCTGATGAGCAGGGCCTGGCAATTGACCATGGAGTTGATCTGTATCGACCTGTAGTATTAGGATGATCAGGCATGGAGTAAAAATAATTACTTTAAATTTTTTTTACCCTTATTTTTTGTGTGTCATGGGTAGGTGGGTGCATGTGAAGATCAGAGGACAACTTGTGGAGTAGGTTCATTCCCTCTACCGTACGGGTCCTGGGAATGGAACTCGGGTCATAAGGCTCGGCAACTGGTACCCTTATGCAGTGAGCCACTCCCTGACCCCTCAATTTTGCATGTTTTAAAATATTTTATGTGTATGAGTTTCGTGTAAATGTATGTATGTATGCACCTTATACATGTGTGGTGCCCATGAAGGCAGAAGGCATCAGATCCTCTGCGACTGGCATTGCAGGTAGTTGTAAGTTATCTTGTGGGTGCTGGGAACCAAACCTGGGTCCTCTGCAAGAGCAACAGTGCTCTTGACCACTGAGCTTTCTCTCTCATCCCTCGGATTTTGCTTTTTTAAATTTATTTTATATACACACCAGAAGAGGTCACCAGATCTCATTATAGATGGTTGTGAGCCACTATGTGGGTGCTGGGAATTGAACTCAGAACCTCTGGAAGAACAGTCAATGTCTTAACCTCTGAGCCATCTCTCCAGCCCTCAATTTTGCTTTTTAAATTAAAAGACTTGAAAAGATCTAGATAGAACAGGAAACTATAAAAAGTAACCAAAATTATTGGAAAGGGTACCAAACAGAACTTATATAAATTAAAAATAAATGAAACTAAAAATTAAGTGTACATTTTTGGTGCCTTCAAAAGAGAATCATCCAGAGGACAAGCCAGGTCAAACAAACAAGCAAAAGCCAACTCTGTTCCCTTTTCCTAAGTGCTAGTATCAAATGCTGTGGAAATTGATTTCAGCCTCAGTAACTATGGCTTTTGAGGAGCAAAGAAGGAATCACCCACTCTTCTCAGATGCAAGGCTGAGCTTTCTGTGTAAACGTGAGCATATGCATGCAAGCAAGGTGTGTAGGGCTTGGGAATTAATCTAATCAACTCGCTCAAGTGTCATTTGGTGGCGGCTCACATGGCACTCTCGGACTGCGTAACTAGGAAGACTCACTCAAGCAGCCGGCCCATCATTCTTGCCCTCAAAGGAGTGCAAACTAGGTTGTAAACCATGAAATGCCTTTTTGTTTGCTTGACGTGTCTGTGTCTCTCATGCCAGCCTGGCATATCAGTCATAAATGCTTGAGCAGGGGGGAAATTCTAGTCATAAATACAGAGCAGATCACAAGGGGCCACACAGGAGAAGGGCCTGGTGATGAATTTGTTTGTTGGGTTGCTAACAAAGGACTCAAGCACTTCTTTGTGGCCCTTTCACTCCACAGCCTGTGCTTGAAATTTTTTCCTGAGATCTTTGTGTGGTTTTTTTCCTCCCTTTTCTTTTCCCAGCCTCACCCTCGTGATAACATCAAGTAGAAAATAATGCTGTTTTTCCCCTAGATTGTAAAGGCAAATTAGACTGATGGGTCTCCCTGACTCCTCTATATATTTTCAGATCTGTTTCTTGTATTAAGGACATTTACATAAAAGTGGGATCTTTGTAATTGCAGTTTAAATATTCAGTGTGGCTGATCCTCATTAGAATTCAAAATAGAACCTTGTCTGAGTCTGAGGAGAGAGCCTATTGTGAAAGCCCAGACTAGGGGTTCTCAGTGGCTGGAGCCTTGCTTCTCGGCGTATTGACTATTACGTAATGTTGTCTAAGCGCTCCCATTGTGATTTCAGCAGTCCTGTGATGTGGCTAAAAATCAGGTCTGCTGACCTTATACAGACACTGTCTTCACCTGGAACTACTGCAGCTACCTCCAGCTCCCCTGGAGTGCAACAGGGTCAAGGGCATATCAGTGTAGTCCAGCATGGGTGGCCACCACCTGCAGCCTGGGTGACAAGGAGAGTTGCTTGCCCTCTCTATCTCTTTCCTTCTATATTTAGAAAGAAAGAAAGAAAGAGAGAGAGAGAGGGAGGGAGGGAGGGAGGAAGGAAGGGAAAGAAAGAAAGGAATGAAAGAAAGGAAAGGAGGAGGAGGAGGAGGAGGGGGAAGAAGAGATAATGACAGATGGACAACCCTAACTGACTTCAGACTTCAGGCTGTGAAGTATCCCAAACTCCATGCCACATGCCACAGTGGGAAAATTTTACACCTGGCCTCAGGTGATAAGTTGCTGTGAAAATACAGTTGCCTTCAAAGAATTGTGTAAAATTACTTTAGGGCTGTGTACATACAGTGTGTATAGAACCAATGAATTTTGTATTTAAACTTCCTTCCCATTCTTAGAAGATCATATTAAGTTTATGCAAATATTTTAAAGTACAAAAATATCATAAATCTGAAAAGATCCTGGTCCCGAGAAGTGTGAATAAAAGGTGGGATGTTCAGCTCACAATAATATGCCTGGTTATTCTGTTGATGTGCTGAGGTTAAGTTGGGAGCTACAGTGGTTGTTACTAGCTGGTTCTTGGGATCAACTCTGTTATCCTGTTTAACTTAAGTTGGTTGGTGACATAGGTAAGACTTAGAGGCAGCTATATCTTTCTTAAAACAGCACAGAAAAGCCTTTGAGAAGTACCAGTTGTATAGGATGTTGTAGCATCATGAAGTTAGCATCTCCTTTTAATTAAAAAAGGAATTGGTTTTTTTTTAATAGAAATTTGAAATTTTGTGACTGGAATCATTATTAGCCCTAAAATTCTTTGGTCTCATCTCTAGTGATTATATTATGTTGTTTATAATATTTGGCCTTACTTATATTTACTCTTCTTAACCTTAGAAAACATTAGAGGCCTGGAGAGGTGACTCAGCAGTTAAGAGTCATCTTGGCTGCTCTTGTAGAGGACCCGGGCTCCATTTCTTATACCCATGTAGCAGTTCACAACTGCCTGTAACTCCAGTTCCATCATTTTTGATGGATTTGACACCCTCTTCTGGCCTCTATAGCCCTGAACAAATGTGGTGCTCTTATCTTATATGCATGCAAGTAAAATATTAATGTACATTAAAATTGGTTAATTAAACAGAGAAAATAAGAAAGTGAATTCTCTGCTATACCGCTTATTTATAGCAAGCCTCAGAGCTGCTTTCTCTTTCAATGAATTATTTTACAACCCTTACCATGAACATGAGCAATTAATTTAGAGTAGGAAATGACTGTGTGTTTTCTCCTACTTAACTGTTTATCAGAAATATCTCTTGACCAATGTTTCTTTGCTTTTTCTTCTTCTTACCATAGTTTGCTAAGATGAGCTAGTGAGATTCCTCTGCTTTCTTTACAAATGTGGGAAGTACCTGGCCCACCACAATGAATGTCAGCCTCCAGAGCTTCTTGGCCTCCAGCTTTGCTGCTCATTCCTTTTCTTCTTTCACCCAGCACAGTGGCTGGGTGTCACCTGCATGCCAGGCACCAGGCCAGAAGCCAGAATTAAAAGATAGGACTTAGAGTGTGTAAGAGGGACACCTTAGGAAGTCACTGCCGACTGGGGAATGCCACAGAACAGGCCCATGTCTGCCTGGGGCCGGGGGCTTCCCAGAGGCCACAGCTCTGGAGAGACAACAGAAAGCACACCGAATGTGTAGGTTGGATCCCTAAAGGGCCTGCTGGGGAAAGGAAAAGCCTGTGTGCCCAGGAGCTAGGCTAGGTGTGGAGGCTGAGCCAGTTTCAGGCCTTGCTGAAACTGCTGACAGGATCTGAGGTTTCTCCACACATTGCCAGTAACCCTGCACCTCTTCTTTTATTAAAAAGTGAAGGAAAGTCCTCCTAAGGCAAGTACCCCATGCTTCATTTCTTGACACATGTCAGTGTCTCCTAGAAATGTTCTGCCGCATAATAGTGAGGCTTTACATGTGTGCTGTGTTCTTGTTCTTGCTTATTCCCCACCCCACCCGCACCTCACCCAGTCCCTTCCCCCTCGTTTTTCTTGATTCTTTGTCCTCACACCATTGCAGCTCCATTCTCAAGTGGTTGTGGGCAACCAACAGTTCTGCCTTCAGACCCAAGTTCACCTGAACGCCCCGGCCTGTGTCTTTGGCTCCTAGCCTGTCTTTCGCGGCCTGCAGCCCCTTCTCCCTGTCCCTGATCTGTGAACTTGAACCCTTCCCTGCAAGTCCATTTCCTCTTCCATCTCCTTTTTCTTTTTTTAAGTAGGGTGTCATGCAGCCTCGGCTGGTTTGGGCCATCCTGTTGTAGCTGAGGATGGCCTCGGACTCCCCATCCTCCCACTGCAGCCAGTTGAGTCCTTAGATGATGGGTGTGTTCCACTCTGCCCACCTTCCTATTTTCCAGGCTCCAAACTTCTTTCATTTCTTCTCTTGCCTTCAGTTACCAGACAGCAGAACTTCCTGAGTGAAGCAGGCGGCTGAGATTATAGCCAGTGACAACACAGGGGCTGCTGGATCATCTGGGGTTTCATTTGTTTTGTTGTTGTTGTTGTTGTTTAAGAAAAGGATACTCTATGTAGCTCTGGCTGTCCTGGAACTTGCTCTGTAGGCCAGGCTAGCCTGGAACTCAGAGATCTACTTGCTCTGCCTCCCGAGTGCTGTTGTGTGCTACTACTGCAGTCTGTTGTTTCTGAGAGAAACCTCAAGTCTGGACCCGTAAGTGAAGTCTTCCAATATTTTAGTCCAAGATACCTTGTAGACTGTCTCAGTTAGGTTTTTGTCATTGCTGTGAGGAGACACACCATGGCCATGACAACTCTTATAAAGAAAACATTTGATTGAAGGGGCTCATATATATATATACATATATACATACATACATACATACATACATATATACTTTTTTTTATTCAATTTAGACTGTCCCACACCTTTCTAGAACAATCAAAGGAAATAAAGACTTCAGTGGAAGCAATAGCAAGTAATAAAACTATGTATTGAATGAATAGGAAGCCTGCTTGTTCAGCCCAAGAGAATGGTGTGGCACTCCACTGTGCGCATGGGTATTGCTTGGTAGTCATTTCAGGAGCTAAATGGTCAGTTCAGACATTCCCTGTTCCTGGCCCTCACATACTCCGCCCTGAGCCTGTGGTATTCTGGAGTTTGTGTAATGCACGTTAATTACTTATAGTCAGGTTGTCCTTTATGTGTGACCACTCGCTGTTGTCTGCTTGGCCTTATGTTCTGACTGGGGGGAGCCTATTTGCTTTATCTCAGCATTTAGTTAGGAAGTGAGAATAGGAGCACCAAGTTCAAATGCCGATGCTGCAGCTGAATCCGGGCAGAACTAAGCCCTTGAGAGAAGCACAGTATTGGAAAGTCTTTACTTAATAGGAGGTGATGGATAGGGACTGACAGCCTCTGAGCTGTCGCCATGACCCCCGCCCCCCAGAAGCCTCCATGCATCTCAGGGTCTGCTGAGGGGGCACTGACTTTTGCTGTCATCAAGGGGTCAGACTTGACCACAAATACAATCACTTTTAGATTGTTTTTGCTTAGTGTGTTGTGGAATGCTAAGGCATGCTTTCTAAGAGCAATTTCTGTTCTTACTGAATACTAATCGCACTGTACGGCGATTGTGATGTTGCTGATATATGGATCTGTGCGAGTTCCCGGTGATTTTTGTTCGCCAGTTAATTCATCTGCTTCTCCTGAGGAAGCAGCTCCTCCTGGGTAGGTTGAGAAGTATCAGTAGTGCTGGGTCTGTGCGTGCCTTCACACTCAGAGCTGTGCTGATATAGAAAGAGCCCCCCAACACTTAGTGATTTTGCCACCCCAACCTAACCTTATAGGGGTTCCCCATACTCTACTACTCCCCACACACATGTTGGTTTTCTTTAATATTTGTAAATTGAAATGAAAAATTGGGTTCTAATTGGGCTGGAATTATCTAAGCTGGAGGAAGCTGGAGGGGCTGGGACCTGGACCACTTTGTCTTTTCATATGTAAAGTCAGCGGCTTAAGCTAAGTGGTCATTGTTCCATCCAATTGAGTGGTTTTCTTTTCCATATTTCCCCACAGTGAGAATCAAACAGCCCACTCCTCCTCTCCCCAGAGCCCTGTGACCAGGGCTCACTCTGGTCCATCTTTCATACTGGGAGGTCAATGCTATGATGTGTTTGTTAGAAAGATTCACAGGCATGCAGAATAAGAAACACTGGACAATGTTTGAATGGAAGATGATAAGGAATTTTGGTGGGTGTAGTGTGTGTTAGGACTGGAGTGGTGGCTGCTGCCCCTGGGCTCCGAGTTTACAGTGAATCCCCTTTCTCTCCACTTGGCACCATAGCCCTTAGACAACTGTTGTTAGGTACATATTTGAATGTGACCTGGAAGAAGTTCCCCAAATGGAAGCTTTGGGTGCAAATTCTCACACTTTGAAGTTTGAATTTTTATAGTTTACTCTTTAAAACATGTAACTATAAAATGAGCTAAATGAGGTGTGGGTAGCTCGTTGGGTCACCTAGGCACAATTGTTCACAAGATGCCACCATCTTTCTGTATTACTTACCAGGAGATGCCAGCATCAGATTGTTCTTCTGGCTGCTTAATGCTTGCCGCTCTGTTTAAGAGGCCCTGAGTCCCGGCCAGTTACTGGTGTACACTCAGAGAGTGAAATACTCATTTAATGTGAGCTGCAGACCCCACCTTTGCTTGGGAGGAATAATAAGCCTTGTTAAGAGAAGTTAAGTAGAAACAATTAAAGAAGGCCTAGAGACAACAACTTTCAATTTCTATATTTTAGAGATTATAATAATGAATACATGGCCAATTTGCAACTCTGTACAAAGTCTGTCTGCCTGCCACACTCATTGTCTGCCCACAGTGCTGTGCCTCAGAGGCCGAGCTGTTTGCAGGTAGTGCCCACAGCCCCGTGACAAGGACCCGCGGCTTACCTGAGGCCGTACTGAAATAGACAGACGCCCACTTGAGACTGCACATGTTTGAAAGAAATAGGAGGGTTTGGGAAGTGTCAGGAAATGTGTACAAGTTAGAAAATAAATAGGGACAGGAGATATGGGGCTCAGTGGTAGGACTCTTACCTGGCTCTTGTGGAGCCTTAGACACCATCTCTGGCTCTCTAGAAGGAGGGAGGGAGAGAGGAAGGAAGGGTAAAATCGATATTTTGCCCTTTACTAAGCCCCTTTGAAATGCAGTTTTGTAAGCCCTGGTATCAACCTTTAAATAACTTGGCTCCAGATGTTGTTGCATTTTAATGAAGATTTCGATCAGCTCTGGAGATCCATTAATTGGCTCCAATAGAGATCTGGCAGTGAATTGGTTTTTTTGTTTGGGGTTTATTTGGGGCGGGGGTGGGCTTACCTTTGCTTTCTATTTGAGAGTCAGGCAGAAATGACAATTTTCTGTCAGTGAACCATGTTAAATTCTTTAGAATAACTGATTTGTGGTTCATTTAAAAGCACTATTGGTTTTCTCTGCCTGTGAACCTGAATACTGAGGCCAATTTCTCCAGATTAGCAGCAAATTGATCTTTGTGTCAAATGTGGGTGTTATCTGACACCTTGTCTCTCCCTGGTACCGAGGCCTCGCTAGGGCATGTGACTTAGATGTGCTTGAGAGAGCACCTGGCTACTACTGAACGGCCCCCAAAGATTCTTTGGCTCCCAGTAGCCTATCTTTCTTTTAGCCCTTAAGTAGTGATTCCTTTCAAAGTGGCTTTTGGATTTTGTGCAAAGTTGTATTTTTTTTTAAATAACAGATAGTATTTATTGCAAAATGGTGTATAATATTCTTCATCGTTTTGTTGACTTCTTGTATGATACAAAGAAAACGAAAAGGGCCATTTTAGACGGCGAGTAGATACAGTGGTGGCTGTGGCACGACAGTGCCGATGCTCTCACTGTCACCCAGCTGTGCCCTGCAGATAATGGGACGGTAAATTTCATGCCACATAGATTTACCACGACAAAGTGCTTATTGAACAATGAATACGTAACTTGCTGCTCCCCACTCCATGAAATTACAGCACAGCTGGGGTCACAGCGTTTCTGACATTCTTGGACATCTGACATAGTATATTGGGCACATTGCTGCCTGTACCTATGGTTTTTTTCTTTAAATTAGTTTATTCTTATTTTATGTCTGTGGGTGTTTTTCCTGCATGCATATCTGTGCAGTGTGTGCATATAGTGTCCAGAGAGCTTAGGTCCCTGGAACTGGAGTCACAGGCAGTTGTGAGCTGCTGTGTGGGTTCTGGAAATTGAACCAGGATCCCCTGGGAGAGCAGCCAGTGCTCTTAACCTCAAAGCTGTCTCTCCAGCCCTATACCTATGTTTTTAATGTGGCAAATAGGATCTTAATTGTATTTATACATATTTGTTTAAACAAATAGAAATAGGAACAAAGAAGGTTTTAAACACCTAGAATTCATCTCCAAAACTGATGCAAGTAAAGTAAGAATTATGATTGTTGCCCTCTATCAGCCATTTTGTTAGGAAACCTAGAGTCCGGGGTTTCATGTCTTGGGGTGTTTGGTCTGCATGACTTTTTATCCTGTTAACCTCTGATATTCCCCTCTTCTGGCCTCAGTGACATTGACATCTTGGCATGTTCTGTATATCTTGATTAGTGAAAAATGCCTTTTCATCCTTCTCACTACTCTGACTTTCATCTAAGAGCCAGGGACGTGCTTTTCGTCCTCCTTGGGTGGCAGCAAGATGTGCTGTGGCTTACTACAGCGTTTCATTCGGGGTTGGGTTTTGAAGCAGGGTCTCACGTAGCCCTGGCTGACCTCAGCCTTGCTGTGTTGCCAAGGCTGACCTTGAATTCCTGGGATTGTAGGTGTGTGTTCCCACATCCTGCTCTGATGCATTGTTTTACAGACTCTGTTTCCTAGCTTACGTTTACAGTTCTTCCAAAGTCTAATTGTTTTCCTCCTTCCCCCTCTCTCCCCTCCTCCCTGACTCCTGTGTTTCTTGTTCTGCTCAGCTTATTGTAAACTGATTCCAACTAGCTCCCATGGCTTTTCTCATATGCTAGTTTTTAAACCATGTCTTGCATTTTTTTAGCTTGTGATAACTCCTATTAGTTTAATGATCATTGTGGACTTAAATATTTCTCTCTCTCTCTCCTTATGCAATTGCCTTTTTGCTATAAGGTGAATAATAAGTAGTCTTTGGCAAAATTTTCCTTTTTAAAAGACATTCATACAATGTATTTTCATCATATCTACCCATCCTTCCCCACTGTCAACCCCTCCCATGCCTCTTAAATTCATGTCCTCTTTCTCTGTAATTATTATTGTTTTATAATGTCTATAAAACCTACTAAGTCCAATTAGTGCTGTCTATATGTACTTGGATATAGGCTGTGTGTGAGAGGATGCTGGACACAAGCCAAGCCAGGTTTCTCTGCCCTGAAGCACTAGCAGCCTTGAGGGAGCCAGTTTGGTGAGCCCTGGCTTAGTCCACATGGACTAACCTGATGGAACCAGACTTAGCCATCCCCAGATCCCATCTCCAGCTCTGTGAGCAGGGGCTCTCTCTGGATTCTCTGTGGTCCCTTTCTTCTCTCTCCTAGTCCCCATCCCCTTTTCCTGTTTTCTCTCTGTTCTGTCTTCCCTGCTTTTCTCTGTTCATCACCTCAGTCAAGATTGCATGTCTGGAAGACCTCACACCCGAGCTCCATCTCACTCGCCCAGCCAGCAGCACCCATAAAATGCTGCCATCCCCTGGTTTGTTTTGTCAGCCTCAGCCAGCCGATTTCTCTCTCTGATGCATCGCAGAGTATGGAGCCATCTGGAAATACGTTATAGGATATAGCAACACAGTAATAATCCCTAAACGTGCATTTGAACAATGGTATTGGGTAATATTTTTATGGCACACTCTGTAATTACTTTCAAAAAAGACATGTATACGTGTGTGTGTGCACATGCATGTGTACATGTTTTAAAGGAAGTCTTGCTACATAGCACAGGCTAGTCTTGAATTTGAGATCTTCCTGCCTCAGTGTCCTCCAGGGCCAGGCATTATTTTAAACTCTGTTCTTGACAGTTAACACCTAGTGATATAGCATAGCTAGGCAGTTCTGCAAAACAAACCTAAACAGCCGACTTACCATAGAGATAGGTTTGTTTCTGATAATCCTAGCAGTGTGAGACAATTTTCCTTAATTTTAAAACTTTAATTTAAAATATGATTACCTTGTTTTCCTCCCTTTTTTCTTCCCATGAATACCACCCCCATTCTCTCTCAAATTCACAGCCTCTATTTTTTAAATTTTTGTTGTATATGTATGTATATATGTAAATACAACCCGTTAAATCCGTATAATATTATGTTCATATGTATATTGTATATGTATATATTTTTGTTATCCCAGGGTTGACCAGTTGGTCTTGGATAACCAATTTGAGGGCTCTTCCCTGAAGAAGACTATTTCTCCCTCTCCCAGCATTCCTTAGTTGCCCATAGTGTTTTCATCTAGGGTTGGGGCCTCGTGAAACTTACCCCTTCCATGTTAGCATGGCTATTGGTGCTTCCTTGTTCATGTCTTGTTTAGCCCTGGAGGTGAGACTCCTAGGTGTAGCCTCCCTAACAATTCTAGGAGACAAAGTCTCACAATAGACTTCCTATTCCTCTGGCTCTGACAGTTTTTCCACCCTTTAGGTATTGGTCAAATTCTTGAGGCCTGCTGTACCTATAACTGTTCTGGAAACTAATGAGTATTATTTGCCAGGCTTGCAGAGCACTTTTAGTTGCTGTTCTTGCTGGCCTTGAACCTTGGGTTTAGGTTTTCACCCTTGCCATCCTAGGTAGGAAACGTCAGAGGTTCAGCTTCTTCTAGACCACGCTTGCAGAGCTCGTACTTTGGGATTGTGAGTCTGAGAATCTGACATAAGATAGCTTGATTTGCTTTCTTTGAAAGGCTACTAAATAATGCACAAGAGGATTTTCTGAGGGTTAAACTTAAAAAAAAAAAAAAAAGACTTATTAGCCAGAAAAACTAAGTCTGTATAGGGCTAGAAAATATACTCTAAATGGGATGATAGGCTGATAGGCTGCATTTGGATTTGAGTCTCTTGCTCAATCCTAAAATGCCTAGGGACATTAATAGAAACATCATCTGTCACAATAAATCCCATCATCTTGGCAGCTGGCAGCCCTTACTTTCCAGCCGCTAGCATTTGTCTCACAAGAGCCTTAGCACGCGCCATGCAGGGGAGTACTATTCAGCCATAAGAAGGACTGAGGGAGTGGGAAATCCTTGATACAGATGAGCCCTGAGATACTCTGCTAAATAAAAGCACCACATAGCTACAACTTCCTTTTTAGGAAATGTCTGGAATAGGGCAATCTGTCGGCACAGAGAGCAAAGTGGTGATTACGCCAGGGGCTGGGGAGTGGGACGCTTAGGGAGAGACTGCTTAATGGTCAGGAGGTTTCCTTTTGGGGCGATGAAGATCTCTAGAGTAATGGTGGCCATTATAAACATCGCGAATCTACTTCCTACCGATGAATTCAAACTCTTACATGTATTTTATCACAATTCAAAAACCAGAAATCTTCCATCCTTCTGCAACTGTTTCCCCAAAAACAAGGAGTAATTCTCCTAAATAGTAATTCTTCCAGGCGCCATGGTACCAAGCAGCGCAAGCAGCCAGAAAAGGCTTCCTGTTTTGGAAGATGTCACATAGGGTAACAGTGGTATGAAGGGAGCAGCAGAGTGACAGAGCAGGGCAGGGTGAGCTCAGCCAACAAGACCCTTGGCTAATTCCTTTACTAGCTGGTAATGTAAATTAATGTTGGGGGCACATTTGACTTGGAAGCTGCTAGCAAGGGGGACTCTTCCTCTGAATGTGTCCCTCTGTAAGTTGTCATAACCCAGTCAAGGTAGCACTTTAACTCTGACACTTGTGGCCCCTTCTACGGGCCCAAACCAGTGTTGAGGATTAAGGTTAATGGGATGGACAGACAGACTGCTGTGTGCTTCTGTGGTAATCCACAGTCTGAGCAATGGTGGGACAGGCATGGAGACCAAGATGTTGCTGTCTCCCCTCAACAAGTTAGAGGCTCTAGGACAATGGTTCTCACTGTGGGGATCATGGGTCATGACCTCTTGTGTGTGGAGGGGTGGGGGATCAAATGACCCTTTCCTAGGGGGTCACCAAAGACAATCAGAAAACACAGATATTTACATTGCAATTCATAATAGTAGCAAAATTACAGTTATGAAGTAGCAGCAAAAATAATTGTATGGTCGGGGGTCAGCACAACATGAGTTATAATAATAACTGTATTAAAGGGTCTCAGGGTTAGGAAGGCTGAGAACCGCTGCTTTAGGAGGTCTGCTCATTTCCTGGACTCCTGGTTTCTCAGTTTGTTTTCTTTTTCCCCCCGAATGCTGTATTTGCATGCATGTGAAATCAGCTGTCAGACCTTCATGAGCCAGAAGGCCCCCCACTGAGTGCTCAATCGCTTTTCAGTTTGGCCAAGATCAGTGACCACATGTGGCCAAGGTTGGGGATTTGTGGTCTTGCTTGCTAAACATTTTCTTTCTGTGGTTCTTCTTAAAAGCCCTTAATTTTCCATGACACACCAGTGTTGAGGATTGAGGTTAAATGGGACAGACAGACAGACTGCTGTATGAAAGGTTGTCATGGTAGGGCAGGCATGGAGTCCAAGCTGGAAGGAGACTCAAAAGACAAGAGTGCTTGCCTGGGCTGCAGGGGATGAAGGTGAGAAAGCGGGCGTGAGAGGGGGACTGAGGCAGAGAAATCTGGGAATACTCCATGTTTCCGTGTGGAACCTGCTTCTCTGTGTGAGCCACTTCTCTTGTCTTCAAACTCAGGGGCCACCAGTGACATGTCTCTAGACTATGTCTGGCCCCAGCTTAGCTGTACAAAAGAATTGGAAAGACCTGGATCTGAAGCAGGAAGTTAGGGACATTTGTCCTTCAAAATAATGGTGGTAAAGTGTTGGCAGAGATGAGGGGGAAAGAATCTCTTGTGCACTGCTGGTGGGGTATGTGCTGTGCATGCTGGGAAGTAGGGAGGTTCCTCAGAGAAGCAAGGCTCCCCAGCAGCCCCTTTGCTGTGCTGAGGACACCACTCCTCTCATGGCTGCTATAGTACCATTCACAGGAGCCAAGACGGGATGCACAGTAAAGTAGACTTCGAACATCAGCCATAGTGGAATACTATTCAGCCTTTAAAACAAAAGCAGCCTTGTCACTTACGACAACAAGAACCTAGAAGTTGTTATCACTCACAGATTAGGCACAGACTGATCTGGTATGACAGACTCAGCAAGGAGACACAGAAGAGAGAAACTAAGAGAACTGCACAGTCGGTTGGTGCTTACTGGAGGCCGAGGGGTTAGAATGGGGAGATGGCGTGCTCAACTAAAGTTTCAGACAGGCAAGAAGACACATCTTTAAGATTACAACAGAGTAATCATAGTTTTAAAAAAGTGTTTGTTTCAAAAAAAAAAAAAAAAAACCACAAACAACAGA